>NC_137687.1:14188290-14218290 GCF_963989245.1 Nansenia antarctica | reverse complement strand
CTGGATGGCATGGATGTCCCCCGTACTGTCATCGATGGTGAACGTGGTGCCCGCCCCCTCGCCCGACAGGATGTACTTGATAGAGCCGTCTCCGCTGTCCATGTCAGAGTGGAGCTGTGGGTTAAGGGTTAAAGGTCAGAGCTGTCTGGTGTCTGTGAGCAGAGCAGTGAGATGTTCACACAGGGCCTCAGTGTTATACACAATACAGTAACTGCCTGAATGCTGAAATGCACCTTAAATATAATATGAATAGAATTACAAATACGGGAATAGCGATAGATGATTACATTAACAACATAAGGGTTGGTGGTAGTAGGCTATGAAAAATACAGTTATGTGCAATAATATGTGTCACGTTCGAAAGCTTTGGTCTGTCTGGGGTGTGTCAGACAGATGAACACACTTTGTCTGGGGTGTGTCAGGCAGATGAACACACTGTGTCTGGGGTGTGTCAGACAGGTGAACAGACTGTGTCTGGGGTGTGTCAGACAGGTGAACAGACTGTGTCTGGGGTGTGTCAGACAGGTGAACAGACTGTGTCTGGGGTGTGTCAGACAGGTGAACACACTGTGTCTGGGGTGTGTCAGGCAGATGAACACACTGTGTATAGGGTGTGTCAGACAGGTGAACACCCTGTGTCTGGGGTGTGTCAGACAGGTGAACAGACTGTGTCTGGGGTGTGTCAGACAGGTGAACAGACTGTGCCTGGGGTGTGTCAGACAGGTGAACACGCTGTGTCTGGGGTGTGTCAGACAGGTGAACAGACTGTGTCTGGGGTGTGTCAGACAGGTGAACACACTGTGTCTGGGGTGCGTCAGACAGGTGAACACACTGTGTCTGGGGTGTGTCAGACAGGTGAACACACTGTGTCTGGGGTGTGTAAGACAGGTGAACAGACTGTGTCTGGGGTGTGTCAGACAGGTGAACAGACTGTGTCTGGGGTGTGTCAGACAGGTGAACACACTGTGTCTGGGGTGTGTCAGACAGGTGAACACGCTGTGTCTGGGGTGTGTCAGACAGGTGAACACACTGTGTCTGGGGTGTGTCAGACAGGTGAACAGACTGTGTCTGGGGTGTGTCAGACAGGTGAACACACTGTGTCTGGGGTGTGTCAGACAGGTGAACACGCTGTGTCTGGGGTGTGTCAGACAGGTGAACACTCTGTGTCTGGGGTGTGTCAGACAGGTGAACACTCTGTGTCTGGGGTGTGTCAGACAGGTGAACACCCTGTGTCTGGGGTGTGTCAGACAGGTGAACAGACTGTGTCTGGGGTGTGTCAGACAGGTGAACACACTGTGTCTGGGGTGTGTCAGACAGGTGAACACACTGTGTCTGGGGTGCATCAGACAGGTGAACACCCTGTGTCTGGGGTGCGTCAGACAGGTGGACAGACTGTGTCTGGGGTGTGTCAGACAGGTGAACACGCTGTGTCTGGGGTGTGTCAGACAGGTGAACACGCTGTGTCTGGGGTGTGTCAGACAGATGAACACACTGTGTCTGGGGTGTGTCAGACAGGTGAACACACTGTGTCTGGGGTGTGTCAGACAGGTGGACACCCTGTGTCTGGGGTGTGTCAGACAGGTGAACACCCTGTGTCTGGGGTGCGTCAGACAGGTGAACACACTGTGTCTGGGGTGCGTCAGACAGGTGAACACCCTGTGTCTGGGGATGTGTCAGACAGGTGAACACGCTGTGTCTGGGGTGTGTCAGACAGGTGAACACGCTGTGTCTGGGGTGTGTCAGACAGGTGAACACACTGTGTCTGGGGTGTGTTAGACAGGTGAACACCCTGTGTCTGGGGTGTGTCAGACAGGTGAACAGACTGTGTCTGGGGTGTGTCAGACAGGTGAACACACTGTGTCTGGGGTGTGTCAGACAGGTGAACACGCTGTGTCTGGGGTGCGTCAGACAGTTGAACACCCTGTGTCTGGGGTGTGTCAGACAGGTGATCAGACTGTGTCTGGGGTGTGTCAGACAGGTGGACACACTGTGTCTGGGGTGTGTCAGACAGGTGAACACGCTGTGTCTGGGGTGTGTCAGACAGGTGAACAGACTGTGTCTGGGGTGTGTCAGACAGGTGGACAGACTGTGTCTGGGGTGTGTCAGACAGGTGAACACGCTGTGTCTGGGGTGTGTCAGACAGGTGGACACGCTGTGTCTGGGGTGTGTCAGACAGGTGAACACACTGTGTCTGGGGTGCGTCAGACAGGTGAACACACTGTGTCTGGGGTGCGTCAGACAGGTGGACAGACTGTGTCTGGGGTGTGTCAGACAGGTGAACACGCTGTGTCTGGGGTGTGTCAGACAGATGAACACCCTGTGTCTGGGGTGTGTCAGACAGATGAACAGACTGTGTCTGGGAGTCTTTGAGGATTTTGTCGGTCTTCATCAGACACCTGTCGGTGTAGATGTCTTTGAAGGCAGCGAGTGCAGCTCCAGCGCTGGACTGAGGCTCTGTAGAACCTTACGGACTGGTGCCATACCAGTACGGTGAAGCAGCCAGACAGGACTTTCAGTTCTCCCGATCAGTTATGCTGTTGTCATGGGGGCCACCGTGTCACAAGTGTAATCAGACGGCTTTTGTAGGTCCGTGGTGCAAATGCCAGCCTATTGATGTGCAATCACTCCTCATTTTGTCCTGAGAGTGGGTCTCTCTGTAGGATGATTACTTCCACAGACCGGAATTAAATCCACCCGTCTGCCCGTCTCATATTCAATCAACTCCAGTGAGCCCTGACTGCCATAAAACTCAGCACGCACACCCACAGCCCCCTGCTGCTTCTGTTTTACTTCCTTTTCAAGATCCAAACTGAATTAATCCGTTTTCCCTCTGTTGCTGAATGATAATGAAATGATGTTGAAGTTCTCTACACCAAACTTAGCATGTAGCCTACTGTAGGCCTGCCTTTATTGTAACCGATGATTGTTGGAATATTGTTGTCATCGGATTGTTGTCATTTCTATCAGGACTGTACGCATTGAAGCCCGCTGTTCTCCAATCTGGTCAGGGTTGTGTTGTGTTGTGTCTGGCGGGGAAGGCTACTGTAACTGTATTCTTTTTATTTCTCTTCAATCAGACAGCTAAATGGCATATATTACAATGTGCCTTTTTGAGACGCCGACCATGCTGTGTTCTGTACCCCATATCGTTCCAGATCATTCCATACACCAGTGCCAATTAGGGAGGTTTGGAATCAAACACACTCCTCATACACCATTCCTAACGTGAAGCCTTTGAGGAGGAAGTGATTACCGCTGCGTTATTTTAAGGTCAAAGACAAATAATGAGGCAGCTATGTTTTTCGAGCTCTGAAACCCCACCATTTTAAACACATCGCCACGTTGTGAGGCAGCATGTGTTTGGCAAGTGAGAAGGATGGAGGAGGTCTCAATGACCTCACACATGAGGACAGCTCTGAGGTCTCCACAGAGCCACGTACAGTACAGTACACTGTATACATGTCGTGACGTTATTCACGTCACGACAGAATTATAGAGATAGAATTATACGGTTCTATCTCCATTTTTGTCAAAATTGAGGTTTTTTTACATAATCTGATCCATTAGGTGTTTATTAATGCCTGTGTGGTGTTTATTTTTTATTTTTAATGTTGACATTTTTGAGTTAGTAATTAATAAAATACAAAGGTTCCATCTCACAAAACATAATGGAATGTAAAAACTTTGATGCTCAATATCTCTGAACTACCCTAAACGGAGATAGAACCGTATAGTTCTAAGCTCACGATGTGTTAGCAGCGGTATGTTGCTTTGGATAAAAACATCTGGCTGAAGGACTATTATCACTACTACTGTTTGATGACATCTGTTAAGTTTACAATCAATTCCATTGTGGTTTGCTGAATGCTACTTCTGATGACTGGGTCATTGATCGAATGGTCAATTCACTTTAATGGTTGGCTGATCAAAATATCCTCTTGTGTCCATTCTCTTTTATCTCTCTATATCTATATAGAACAGTTCACACTTGTGTAGACAGTAGACTGTGGATGAATGTCTGATGCTCTGGTTCCATTCAGTTAACTCATATTATTATTGTCTGCCCCTCTATCGAAGTCCCTCTCGGTAAGGACCTTGTAGGTGCTGGAATTGTCTGCTCTTCCAATATCTCTCTTTTTAATTGTACATTTACTATACTGTATGTGCTCAACTATGATTCGATAGGAGTCCAGTTCATTACAGTAGAATCCAAATGTTTTACCCTGGTTTGCTAAGTACTGAAGTTTCACCATGGTCCTTAGACCTAACCGATTCTTTCAGATCTACAAAGTGCTCAGGGGATATGGGGTAGTGTACTGAAATCCATCTCTGCTCTATATAGAAACTGTCTCCTATCTTCCCTTTAGTGTATTCCCAGTGTGAACTCTTTCCCTGCTTGAATGTATTACTCACCTTCCCGATGTACAGAGGCTCCAGTCCTGTGTACTCCTCCAGGACAAAGAACTGGTTCCACACCCAGCCTCTCTTTACTCGCTTCAGCGGCTCAGTGCCACTAACATCAGACTCCGCCGGGCTACACAGACAGCTGTGGGCCTGGATCAGCAGTGTCAGAAGGGTGAGAGTTCTGGTGAGCAGAGTGCGGACCCCGCCCTGAGGATGTAGTCGGCCTTCCATGGTCATACACGATAGCGAACAAACGAGTGGGTTTTCCTCCCTTTTTCTTCTGCTGCCAGAGATCACACGTGTTATTTCAGATCGTCTGGAACGGACGTTCAAACGTTCGCCGCGCCGGTTTAGCGGTTAGCGGCAGATGCTCTGCGGAAAAAGAAGAGAGGGAGAAAAAAAAGGAGCCGATAAGTTTTTTTACAGCACCCAATTTAAAATGTAATTATGGATGTGACACCATTGTCCGTGGGTCTGAGCACCCTGTCTGATTCACCGCGAGACACCGTGGGTGACACACTGATCCTGATCTTTTGTGCTGTGTCACAGATTAGTCTACTTCTATTGGGCTTTTTGTTGGCTGATAATGAGCTGTGTGTGTGTGTGTGTGTGTGTGTGTGTGTGTGTGTGTGTGTGTGTGTGTGTGCGTGTGTGTGCGTGTGTGTGTGTGTCTGTGTGTGTGTGTGTGTGTGTGTGTGTGTGTGTGTGTGTGTGTGTGTGTGTGTGTAACAGAGAGCCTTATTAAAACTCAATGAGCAAGGGCTCTCACACTGCAAATGAGGTCGTGTTTGAGGGGGACAGGAGAGATGGGGCGAGGTTGGTCCTCTTGGAGTTGAAGGTAAGCCCGAGAGGGCGGAGAGCCTGAGAGGGGGGAGAGCCTGAGAGGGGGGAGGCATGATGGCGCACTACAATATTGGCTTGAGCCCCAAGTGCTCCTCTTCTCAATCAGTTTGTATTGCTCAGCAGCTCAGGCTATACGGTACTTGCATAGGTCTCTTTCTCTTTCATTCTCACTCTCACACAAACTCTCCTTCTCTCTCTCTCTCTCCTTCTCTCTCTCTCTCTCTTTCTCCTTCTCTCTCTCTCTCTCTCTCTCTCTCTCTCTCTCTCTCTTTGTCTCTAGTTGGGCTAGAGATTTCACTCTTTCTCTACAGTACAGTACATAGGTGTTAAAAGCCTATTTCTCTTTGGCTACAGCCCTCCCTCAGAAGGTACTATAGTAGCTATGGTCAGCACGCTTCCCCCCTTCCCTGGTCTGTCTGTTTCTTCCCTGGTCTGTCTGTTTCTTCCCTGATCTGTCTGTTTCTTCCCTGGTCTCTCTGTTTCTTCCCTGGTCTCTCTGTTTCTTCCCTGGTCTCTCTGTTTCTTCCCTGGTCTCTCTGTTTCTTCCCTGATCTGTCTGTTTCTTCCCTGGTCTCTCTGTTTCTTCCCTGGTCTGTCTGTTTCTTCCCTGGTCTCTCTGTTTCTTCCCTGGTCTCTCTGTTTCTTCCCTGGTCTCTCTGTTTCTTCCCTGGTCTGTCTGTTTCTTCCCTGGTCTCTCTGTTTCTTCCCTGGTCTCTCTGTTTCTTCCCTGGTCTGGGAAAAAAAGGTGTGATGTTCTGTAAAGATGTGATGTTCTGTAAAGATGTGATGTTCTGTAAAGGGTGTGATGTTCTGTAAAGGGTGTGAAGTTCTGTAAAGATGTGATGTTCTGAGATTGGAGTGTTTTTCTTCGACATCACAGAGCTCAGACCATGTTCCACTTGCTCAAGAAGACACAACAAGTGTGCATGTTGTTTCCACCATGTCCCAGGTATGGGGCTGACTGCATATTATTTTTCAATATGTTTCTAAATAAAAGTTTTCACTACGCTTTTTTTTTTTTTTTTTTTTTTTTTAAGTGTTGAGTATCTTTGCTTCCTGGTACTGCAGATCTGTCCATGTTATGTATTGATTTTAGGTAGATATACACATTATATCAATGTGTTTTTATAAGCAGTCTGCCTTTATGACTGCATGTCGTTGTTCAGAGAGATGGTTCTGTTTGCCACCACAATCCTCCAGCATTTAATATGCTGGGAAGAAATGGACAGATTTATTGTGAAAGGGCTATGGGAAAGAAAAAGAGAAAAAAGGAAGAGAAAGAGCCTGCTTGCAGGGGGGAGGATGGAAAGTTGGAGGACAAAAACCGAGATGGAGAAAAAGAGACTGTTTGACTCCATTATGTTTTGTGAGAGGCATTTTGAAAGAGACATTGTGCCTCAACGGACACTCTCTGAATCTCCAAACTCAGTTAATGATCAGTGAAGGGGCACAAAAGGCAGGGAAGGGTGCAGGGCGTGGCTGTATTGTCAGTGGGGGCCTGGACTGAGGGGCAGAGGGAGGGGGCGGGTCCGAGACCCG
Source organism: Nansenia antarctica (assembly GCF_963989245.1). NCBI lineage: Eukaryota > Metazoa > Chordata > Actinopteri > Argentiniformes > Microstomatidae > Nansenia > Nansenia antarctica. The sequence continues at coordinate 14,211,504 of NC_137687.1, read as the reverse complement.
GGATTCAGATCCTGTGAGGCCCCCCGACAGACTGGGTGAGCCTTGACCCTATGCTCCCCTCCATTCTTCCCCTTCAAGCAGCCCGTTGTCATTATGAAGTCAAATTAGCTCGCTGCCACACATCCCTCAAATCCCTCACCCCTGCGGCCCCTCCCCTCAGGGGTCACGGCTTGGACCCGTGCATGGTGCTCTCATTTTGTCGTGCCTAATGAGGTGACATGCTACATAATTGTGCTAGCAAAACACTCCACACATCTTTCCCCAGCTATCTTTTGGCTTTTCACTTGTTAAGAAAGCCAAAAAACAGCTGGCCCTATAGCGACACACAAGCAAAACATAATGGAGGAGGGTGAAGAGGAGGAGGGTGGAGGGTGGAGGGTGGAAGAAGAGGAGGGTGGAGGGTGGAGAGGCATCATATGAGAAAGCTTTGCCAGGCTTAAGAAGAGGAGTCATTTTCCCACCACACTGACATTTTCTGCCCAAATGCAAATTTCCGTTTTTGGAGGGAAAGTGTTTTTCATTAAAAAAAAAAAGCTCTGGTAAAAGCTGTCTGTGTGTGTGTGTGTGTGTGTGTGTGTGTGTGTAGGTAGTCTGTTAGTCTGTGTGTGTGTGTGTGTGTGTGTGTGTGTGTGTGTGTGTGTGTGTGTGTGTGTGTGTTAGTGTGTGTGTGTGTGTGAGTCAGGAGGAGGTGTTACAATCATCATCATCATCATCATCATCCGCAGCAGCAGCAGGAGCAGCTGGTGTGGGAATTGAAGGACCATGTTGTTGAATCATTCTAATTCTTAGTCCAAGTGCATCACCATGTCACCATGGTGACAGAAAGCCTGTAGAACCATGTTCTAGACCGCTCATAGACATCTAAACCTGTAGAACCATGTTCTAGACCACTCATAGAGATCTAAACCTGTAGAACCATGTTCTAGACCACTCATAGAGATCTAAACCTGTAGAACCATGTTCTAGACCGCTCATAGAGATCTAAACCTGTAGAACCATGTTCTAGACCACTCATAGAGATCTAAACCTGTAGAACCATGTTTTAGACCGCTCATAGACATCTAAACCTGTAGAACCATGTTCTAGACCGCTCATAGAGATCTAAACCTGTAGAGCCATGTTCTAGACCACTCATATAGATCTAAACCTGTAGAACCATGTTCTAGACCACTCATAGAGATCTAAACCTGTAGAACCATGTTCTAGACCACTCATAGAGATCTAAACCTGTAGAACCATGTTCTAGACCGCTCATAGACATCTAAACCTGTAGAACCATGTTCTAGACCGCTCATAGAGATCTAAACCTGTAGAACCATGTTCTAGACCGCTCATAGATATCTAAACCTGTTTAACCATGTTCTAGACCGCTCATAGAGATCTAAACCTGTTTAACCATGTTCTAGACCACTCATAGGGCTTTCACACCGGCAAAGAACCGCGCCGGTTCGCGTTCGCGTTTGGGAACCTCCGATCGTTGGCGCTGTCTGGCGAACGAACCCGAGTTCATAGACAGCGCCAACGTTTGGAGGTTTCCGAACGTGAACGCGAACCGGCGCGGTTCTTTGCCGGTGTGAAAGCCCTAACATAGAGATCTAAACCTGTTTAACCATGTTCTAGACCACTCATAGAGATCTAAACCTGTAGAACCATGTTCTAGACCACTCATAGAGATCTAAACCTGTAGAACCATGTTCTAGACCACTCATAGAGATCTAAACACATAACACAAGGCTGCTAGGTGGGGTCACAACAAACTCAGAATAGGACAAAATGGGAGTTTGACAAGTTTACACAAATGATGAAACATCACCAAAAGTCATACCTAAGTCATACCTAAGTCATACCTAAGTCATGACTATTCAGTGTACGGAGCAGGAGTGTGGTCAGACCCTATTCTATTTCAGTGCACTGTGGGCACTAAGAAGGCTTGATTTCACAGTGGGCATGTCCACATCCTCCATTCACCTCTGTAAAAGAGACCCCCCGGTCTCTAAATGGGCCATTAGAATGGGAGGACCCGTGAAGAAGGGGCCGATTTGGGCTCCCACGTCGCAAAACCACCCGCAGGGGGAAATGTCACGGCTAATTTGTTAACCACAATTGATTCTGCATGGTGGAGAATGTGGCCACCACGGAGACGCTTCATATATTTGACCCCAGAGAGGACTGGATGGATCTGGGTTTGACCCCAGAGAGGATTGGATGGATCTGGGCTTGGAAGACCAGGACTTGGGCAGCCTGGTTTTGGGAAACAGGGCCCATAACCCAGAATACATAGCAGTTTCTTTTAACATATACTGTATTTTGCTTAGAGCCCAGACAATAACCACGACGTCTGGCAAGCACAATACTTTCCTACCGACAGTCGGCTGGGATTTCGAAAGATTTCTTTCCTAAGACATGTTCTTGGACACATACAGTATGTGTATGAATTCATGTACAGAAATGACAACGAAGCACTAAAAGTACTTGATTCAGAGTTCAGACTGATCCTGACTCTTTTGCAGTAGGCTCCCTTGTGATAGGGAGTTCCATTCCTCTGATTCACTCCTAGTGCTGTATGTTCTATCTTAAGGACCACAGTGACCAGTGCCTGTGATGTTCTCAGAAAAGAGTCCGACCTCATAGCCTGAAGCACAGACTCTGCCATCTCAGCCAGTTCACAGAGGGAGACTGCTGTCTTCAAAAGCAGTACTGAAGCAATGGGAGGGGTGTTTTTCAGAATCTCTCTCAGGCCATGCAACTGTTTGTGTGTGAGTATGTGAGCATGTGTATGTGTATGAGGAGGGAGCAATGTAGCGCATCCATTTGTTGTGTGTTGGTGGAAGTGTGCGTGTGTGTGTGTGCCAGTTACTGTACCCCCCTTCTCCCTGTTCCTTACCCCCCTAGGACTGGCTAGCTGCGCTAGGCATGGGGCAGGCTTTGAACCTTTGAGGCTTTGAGCCATGCTCACTAATTGTAGCGGCACCCCCAGACTCCATGTTTGTGTGCCGCTGCTGTGCTGTGTCAAGCAACTGTACCCCTACGGGTCATTTACTGTGAGCTGTTCTTAATTATCCGTCCCTCGCTCCCTCTCTTCCCTGTGCTCTGTCTGCAGCAGCTGCACCCTCACTACCTTCAGAAGGACAAAAATCATTCGCTGACATTTTCTCGGCATGTCTTCTCTTTTCTCCAACAATGCACACGTCTTTTATTTTCTTTCCCTCACTCATTGTCTTATCCCAGCTCTCTCTAGAGCTCCATTTCTTTTCACTCTCACCGTTTTCTCATTCTCCCTATCTCTTCTGTCCGCCTCCTGTTCCTCCCCTGCACGTTCAGGTCATTCATTGCTTGGTGGAAGCCATAAAAGGAAGCTTGTCATTTATGGAGAAATTAAATCACACAAACTGGCATTCATCCCGGCTACTGGTGCATGGAAATGATGTCACAGCACATGAACGTCATCTGGAAAGTTTGCAATCAGTGTCACTCCGCCGCAAATTAAAAACACTGGAGTCCAGGGGACAGAGGGGCCTATTCATGCTAATATCGCGCCATAATCGCTCAAATATCTTGCTGGAGTTTAGGACTATAGATTGTTGTTGAGATGTTGTTGATGGATTTCTTTTCTGCTGTGTAAAAGCTGAACCATTTACAGATTCCTCTCCGTTATCTCTCCCCTGCGCTAGAATGTTGTTTAAGACAATCTGTGATTGGGAGGAGTGATGAACAGCCCGCAAAGCTGTTGTTATTATGTCATACAGAGAATCCTTAATTGCCACTTCTGACACAGTACCCTGTGCGAGCAGCACACTTGTCAGTCTACCCGCTTCTTTTCCACTCTGACTTACAAGACAGGAGACAGCTTAATGTTTTTTTTTAAAAGACTCCCTGTCTTGAAAAATTAAACCCTTCACAGTGAGTACGAAATGAGGTCTGAATGCTAAACAACACGTCCTTCAAAGCAGGTATACTCCTTAAATACAGCCTGTTTGTACTGGAGACACGGCCAACGTGCACAGAATGAACCGTCACGTCATTGCTGAACTTTGCCACAAGCACTTTTGTAGATCATTCATTTTTAAATACTTCCATGGTAAGCCAGATGAAAACTTTCAGACACTGGCCATAGCTCACTGACAGATTGAGAGTATTTTTGAAAAGTCATTTTTTCAAACAGCTGTTTTCTGGTTAAAGTCAGACTATGTCAAAAGTCCACACCTTACCTTCTGTTTTTCTCCTTGTTCAGAAATAGTTTTTCTTCCTCTCTTATCTGGCTCTTCTTCTTCACCCTCCACACTCGCTACATTTCCCTTGTCAACGTTGTGGAAGCCTCTAAAGTCACCTTGAGTCCATGCTCCATCTTAACTACTGTCCTCTTTGTAAAGTTTCCACTTCTATCCCCCCCTCTCTCTCTCTCTCTCTCTCTCCCCCTCCACACTGTGTTTCCCCTCTCCCGTTCACTTTGCAGTCTCACTCCCGTGTCATCCTGCTGGGCAGCCAATCAGAATAAAGGATCCTCTCCTCGTCCCTCTCAGTATAATCACAGACCAGCCCTCCCCGGCTCCATCCTAATCCAGCAGTCTGCAGTGGAGTGGGGGGGGCAGTGGGGTGGTGGAGCAGTGGGCTGGGGGGGCAGTGGGGTGGGGGAGCAGTGGGGTGGGGGGCCAGTGGGGCGGTGGGGCAGGGGGGTGGGGGGGCAGTGGGCTGGGGGGGCAGTGGGCTGGGGGGGCTTGGCTGGGGGGGCAGTGGGGTGGGGGGGCTTGGGAGCCACAAAAGCCACTCATTTCATCTTTTGGTATTTGCAAGTGAATAAAGTGGCCTAAATGGAGGGATGACTTGATGTGTGTGTGTGTGTGTGTGTGTGTGTGTGTGTGTGTGTGTGTATGGGGGGGGGGGGGACTTACATTATTTCTTGAGCGGTGAAGTAGAAAACAGAGAAATGGGAGAGAGGAAGAAAAAAATAATCTCCTCTCTCTTGTGCAACCCTGCCCTAATGCATGTTAATGAGCCTGTGTCGTGCATGGTTGGATCTAAAGAGGGATATATGGCCATACAGGATGCAGCTTAATGCTACATTATATTTCAGCGCCTGCCCAGTCAAAGACAAAGCAATTAGTTTTCCAAATTGGCGTAAAGATTCTGGAAATTAGGTGCATGCCAATACACACCAAGCACATAGAGGAGCTTAGTCATGGTCACAGAGAGCTGATCCCTGTTTAGAATGGAGAAGACTTATCCGGAGAAATACCAGTGTTTCATTAAAGCAATCATGAAATTAATATGGTGAACTGAAGTGTTGAGTCGTTTGTGCATACTTTTCCTCTCCAGAGCTAACTGGGATCACTTTAAAAATGTTATTTGACCGTGCCTTGATAGAAATGAAAATATATTACGGGAAGGGCAGATGATCTTGGCTGTTAGTCAAGCTGTTTTCAGAACAAGTATCATTAGCAAGTATCATGTTGTTGTTGTTGAAAAATGTGAATGATGCAAACATATGAGACACGGTCTGGTGAAAAGGCAATTCTCAAGTCCTACAAATGACCAAAAAGCTTCAAAAATTAAGTGTTGAAGTGCCCACTCAAACGGTTTTAGGATAAATAAATACTTACTACTACTACTAATAATAATTTGTAAATTGGATTCACTGTATCGTCTGCTGTAGGCTACTGGGTAAGTGATAGATGGCTTGTAAACAGACTTACGTTTTAGGATATGTTCAAAAGCAAGGACTGTGTGATCATCTAATTGTGTGTAGTTATGTGTTTTTAGCATGTTGTGATGTGCTAAACAGTTAGATGTTCATAGTGATGTTTCTTTTTTAGCTACTAGCTACTAGCAGCTGTTTTGTGTGTGTGTTTTGATTCAGAGCGAGTTTATTTGGTTTGAGGTGTACCAGCAGAGGACCTCTTCAACAGTCCCTGTCACATATGGCATAATTCCACTCTCTACACTGTCATATAACAAGTCATATTTGGAGTGTTCTCTGCATTTTTCTTTGTGAACGGTTTGCTCTTTTTTATCTACCCCCTTTCACTCTCCTTAATCTTCCTGACAGAGTAATTTAGTCTGTTGTATGGCACCGAAAATACAGAGGGAAGGCTGTTGTCGTCCGCCGAGCCAGATGGTCAAAAGGTTGTTCCCTCCATCAGTTCAATGTGTTTTTTTCTTCTCCCCTCTCTGTCCCTTTCAATATGTCTTCTTTCTCATTCGGCAGGCCATTCTTCTTCCATAGTCTCCACTCCTCCGAACCTCTTTGTCTCTTTGAAGACCCTGACTGGTTAGTGCCCCAGCCAATCTGTCAGAGAATGCTTGACTGGACCCCCAGAAAAGGAAGGAGGGCAGGGGGTTCTTTTTTTGTTGAGGGTGGGGTGCAGTAGGGTGGCATTCCAGCTCATTGAACACTGCCTTCCATCACAGTTGCAGACCCCCGGATAATAATTGGCAGAACAAATTGAACGTAAAGCTTATTGAAGGAGCCTCGCTTTTCAGTCTTGGAGTGGAGGATGTCTGGAAAAAAAAAGGCCCCACTGGGGGTCTCCCCACAATGGCTTAGATACGGTGTCTAAATAGATTGGATACAGTTGTGTTCTGGATGATCTGGACATAGGTTCGGGGAATATGCAGAACGTAATAAAAATACAAGCCTAGGATAAACTCCGCCTCCTCAAAAGGTTCTGAACTGAAGGCTTTTGGAGGCTTGTGGCTTGTTCTGTCACCTTGGTGTCGAATACAAAGCAAAGTGAAACCAGTCGGTTAGTTGGACAGGAATGCAGATTTCATGGTTATTTTCATGCAACCTTTCAAAGCTACCATGGCGATCATTAAACTACCATGGCTATCATTAAACTACCATGGCGATCATTAAACTACCATGGCTATCATTAAACTACCATGGCTATCATTAAACTACCATGGTGATCATTAAACTACCATGGCGATCATTAAACTACCATGGCTATCATTAAACTACCATGTGCGATCATTAAACTACCATGGCGATCATTAAACTACCATGGCTATCATTAAACTACCATGGCTATCATTAAACTACCATGGCGATCATTAAACTACCATGGCGATCATTAAACTACCATGGCTATCATTAAACTACCATGTGCGATCATTAAACTACCATGGCGATCATTAAACTACCATGGCTATCATTAAACTACCATGGCGATCATTAAACTACCATGGCGATCATTAAACTACCATGGCTATCATTAAACTACCATGTGCTATCATTAAACTACCATGGCGATCATTAAACTACCATGGCTATCATTAAACTACCATGGCTATCATTAAACTACCATGGCGATCATTAAACTACCATGGCGATCATTAAACTACCATGGCGATCATTAAACTACCATGGCTATCATTAAACTACCATGGCGATCATTAAACTACCATGGCTATCATTAAACTACCATGGCTATCATTAAACTACCATGTGCTATCATTAAACTACCATGGCGATCATTAAACTACCATGGCTATCATTAAACTACCATGGCTATCATTAAACTACCATGGCGATCATTAAACTACCATGGCTATCATTAAACTACCATGGCTATCATTAAACTACCATGGCTATCATTAAACTACCATGGCTATCATTAAACTACCATGGCGATCATTACATCTAATGATGACAGCTGACTTTAAATTACTGGATTAGATATACAATAACCGTATTGAGCAGTGGTGCATGATGATGATGATGATGATGATGATGATGCTCCTTCTGACCTGTTTTCTAATGGGCGATTACCAAATCATTCTCCAATAAGATTGGACATTTCTTCAAGGCTTACTGAATAACTTTGTATCCACCACCACCACCACCACCACCACGACCACCACCACCACCACCACCACCACCACCACCACTGGGAATAGCATGAAAGAGAGGAAAAGATGAGAGACAGAGAGAGAGCAAGAGCAAAGTCTCTGTGTCATCTAGGATGAGAGATGCAGTCTTTCACTTCTGTCCAAGATTAAAAGTGGCATGGAGAAAAAAAGCCAGAGTACAAAGTGATACCGTATGTCTTTGGGGTGCACAGACAACCCTAAGCCTAACCCTAACCCTGTTCATGTCTGATTCCAGTTAAAGGTTGAAACAAAGAGAATAAGAGGACCTGGACCTGCACCTTTACATTAACAGCTCGCTTTGCAACCCGCAGGGGCTGGTTCATGTTGTAGAGCAGTATGTAGTGGAGCAGTATGTAGTGGAGCAGTATTTGCTAATTATTGTTGCTAATGCTAATGTTTGCTTTACCATGCAATTCAAAGTTAATCAACACTAACGTCTTAAGTAAATCACATAAATTCACTTTCCCTCACAGTAGGTTATTGTCTTTTTGACAAAAATCTCTCTAATAATAATAATAATAATAACAATACATTAGACTTATATAGCTCTTTTCTAGGCACTCAAAGACACTTTACAAACTGAAAAGATCGAGTAGTAAAATAAAAAGAAACAAAAATAAATAAATAAAAGAAAGTATCAGTGGTCTAATTATTTTTTAGATTACTAAATCTAAATCTAAGTGTTTTTGTAGGACAATCTACTCTGTATACTGCAAGTATATCTAGATTTCGGGGGAAATAGGTATATCGATATATGCAAGCAACGCCAGCGTCCTCTCTCGACCGGCATTTTTTGAAAAGTGAAAAGTCTTACGAGAATGATCAATGTAATGTTAGCTAGCTACCTCTAAACCTCTACTCTGTAGAGTGGCCTCTACTGTGGCTTGTGTCCTCTACTGTGGCCTCTACTGTGCCTAAACCGCTACCTCTAATGTGTCAACCAGGACACACGACTGGGAATGCTTTAGGTAAAAGGTAAATGGACTGCACTTATATAGCGCCTTATTCCAAATAACTTTACAATGGCCTCTCATACATCCATTCACACATTCACACACCAATGGCGGCCAAGCTACCATGCAAGGCGCCGGCCCACTCTTTGGGAGCAATTTGGGGTTCAGTGTCTTGCCCAAGGACACCTCGACACGTGGCCAGCCGGGGATTGATCCGCCGAACCGCCGGCCTTGCGATCAGTAGATGCCAGCTCTAACTCCTGAGCCACAGCCGCCCCTTTAAGTCCCTTTGGGTACACAATTTAATTAGAAGACTGTGTTGGAATATTCTAGATTACTCATAAACCTGTTCTGCACGGTTTGTAAACATTTTTGTTCTCTGAATAACTTTGCTACAAGGCTTTTCTCTCCACTATTTATGGTAGTAACCCCAAATTAATCTACCACTCTGTTCTGCTGCAAGAGGTTGTGTCTAACTGACAGGACCACAGGATTCACACAGCGGTTGACAGAGTGACATTATGTACTTGGCTGCTGTTGCTGCATGCTCTCTCAGTCCTGGACCAGCTGTGTCTTTCTAAATGAGGTTCCATTTTTTTCCCTGGGATCTTTTCACCTTCCCCCTCCGTCTTTAAACACCACCGCCGCCTCTGCAGGATATTGACATTCACTCTGCCGGTTTAAAATTCCCGTCCGCGTGGAGCTTGTTGCTCCGCTGTGACACCGAGTGGCGTTCCCGTTTGGGATAAAAAGCTCTCTGGGCTGTTTGATGCTGTTAGAGTCCAGTGGGGATAGGCTGGGACTGGGCGCTGACGAGCTGACGGGAGCTGAGGAGAAGAGGCCCTTTGGCGGGACCGCTAAAACCTCCAGAAAGTGTGCCTCGGTGCTGATATGTCTCCCCCCTCCCACTCCCTTCCCCTGTCATTGTCCATAAACCCCACTCTCTTCTCTGCCTCAGTGACCCGCATGCTGCAATATGCTACACCACACTGCCGAAATCAAAATAGAAATCAAATCACCCCCGAAGAACATTCAAAGTCATTGTGCACAAGAGCAGCAACGTAGAGTACATTGCAGAGCTGCAAGGAACAGTTGCCTCTCATTGAACATGAAATGGGCTTGAATTATGGATACATGGAGTCAGGGTTGTTGCTCCAACTCAATTATTTACACCCCAAAAAATATGGATTAAAAAGAAAAAATGCCCCAAAAGAATTATGAAAACAAGATAGTACCTGTCCCATTGGACAAACAGACTGAAGCTCAGCTTCTACCCCAGGGCCATTCAGGCCCTGAACACAGCAAAGACCTAGGTTCTAGGCCCTGGACAATCTAGACAAATTGATGGCAGCTACTAGATTGAAATCAAGTGCAACACTGAAACACAACTGTGTACATTTCAAACCTGCAAACTGCGACACTTTAAATGAATGTGCAATAACACTATGTGCAATATGACAACCCTAGGGTACATAAGGTTCAGAGATAGGAAATGTTAGAATAGGTATAGCATAGCATAGAGTACAGCACAGTGTTTTATTTGTATAGTATAGTATAGTGGATAGTGTACATAGCCTTTATTTATGTAAACCAGCTCTTTTCCCTTCTTGTTTTTAGTTTTTTTTTTTCCTAGCACCAGAGGAGCCCCCCCTCCCAAATTTCGTTGTTTGGTACCTGTACTATATCAATGACAATAAAGACCATTCATTCATTCATTCATTGTGTTGCACCATTCAATCTACTGTATCAAAGGATAGAAATATCATTTTTTCACACAGTCAGACTTCTACCCAAGGGAGTGACATGTCATTGTTTTGTTACTGTCTCTTCTGTTACTTTTTGATTTATACACAGAACCTTTTATTGGTACTACGTTTCCCCCCCGTCTGTAGAAGACAGAACTAGAGGTGTTTCTGTTCCTTCTCCCCTGGACACACCTGGTGCTGCTAATGTTGGGACTGGGAGTGCCACGGTTCCTCTTGCTCCCTATTTAAGGTCTGGCAAGCAGGGGGAGAGAGAGTGGTTCAGAGAGACAGGAGTACAGAGAGACAGGAGGACAGAGAGACAGAGAGACAGAGAGACAGAGAGACAGGAGACAGGGAGACAGAGAGACAGAGAGACAGAGAGACAGAGAGACAGGAGACAGGGAGACAGAGAGACAGGAGACAGGGAGACAGAGAGACAGAGAGACAGAGAGACAGAGAGACAGAGAGACAGGAGACAGGGAGACAGAGAGACAGAGAGACAGAGAGACAGAGAGACAGAGAGACAGGAGTACAGAGAGACAGAGAGACAGAGAGACAGAGAGACAGGAGTAGAGAGAGACAGAGAGACAGAGAGACAGAGAGACAGAGAGACAGGAGTACAGAGAGACAGGAGGACAGAGAGACAGAGAGACAGAGAGACAGAGAGACAGGAGGACAGAGAGACAGGAGGACAGAGAGACAGAGAGACAGAGAGACAGAGAGACAGGAGGACAGAGAGACAGGAGGACAGAGAGACAGGAGTACAGAGAGACAGAGAGACAGGAGTACAGAGAGACAGAGAGACAGAGAGACAGAGAGACAGAGAGTACAGAGAGAGAGAGAGAGAGAGAGAGAGAGAGAGAGACAGAGAGTACAGAGAGACAGAGAGACAGAGAGTACAGAGAGACAGAGAGACAGAGAGTACAGAGAGACAGAGAGACAGGAGTACAGAGAGACAGGAGTACAGAGAGACAGAGAGACAGAGAGACAGAGAGACAGGAGACAGAGAGATAGAGAGACAGAGAGACAGAGAGACAGAGAGACAGAGAGACAGGAGTACAGAGAGACAGAGAGACAGGAGTACAGAGAGACAGAGAGACAGAGAGACAGGATTACAGAGAGACAGGAGACAGAGAGACAGGAGACAGAGAGACAGAGAGACAGAGAGACAGAGAGACAGGAGTACAGAGAGACATAGAGACAGAGAGACAGAGAGACAGAGAGACAGGAGTACAGAGAGACAGAGAGACAGAGAGACAGGAGTACAGAGAGACAGAGAGACAGAGAGACAGGAGTACAGAGAGACAGAGAGACAGAGAGACAGGAGTACAGAGAGACAGGAGGACAGAGAGACAGAGAGACAGAGAGACAGGAGACAGAGAGACAGAGAGACAGGAGTACAGAGAGACAGAGAGACAGAGAGACAGAGAGACAGAGAGACAGAGAGACAGGAGGACAGAGAGACAGAGAGACAGAGAGACAGAGAGACAGGGTTACAGAGAGACAGGGTTACAGAGAGACAGGAGGCGACAGACAAACGACAGCCTGCCGGATACCAGAGGGACACGCGACGTTGAAATGAGAGAATGCCTAATTGGGGATTAGGAAAGCAAAACACCCTTCCCAGAGCTAAGTACCCTTCTCTATACTCTCGTTGCACATCTATATCCTGGTGGGTGCCCTATATCCTATATATCCTATTTATCCTGGTGGGTGCCCGTGGCCAGTTGCACGCCATGACGTGTGGCATTCCTCTCCCCTACAGCGGAGTACACGCCAGGTGCCGAGCTGTGGTCCAGACGGCCAACGGAGCTGTCCGTACCCGAGCACGGTGGGCTGTGATCCAAGAGGCCTTTTGACAATTAACTGTCCCTGTGTCGTGGCCTGTGGCCCACTGTAGGTTACCGCTGTTACCAGAAGGAGCATTCAGAATATTAGCTCGCCTCGTTCTGACGTGAGCGCAGACGTAGTCATCTAGGGTTAGCCTCTCCAGTGTTTTCTTTGTTCACTTAACTTTGTTATCTTGCTTTTGTTTTAGTGTTTTCATGTGTTTTGTTTTCGAGTATAACGGTTTTATTTAATGAGCTAGAGTGGCAAGCTCTTTGTCTATATTGGTTCTTGTTTATTTTTGTCTTAGTGACAGTTGTTGTGTTGTTTTGGTTTAAGTCTCTTGGAGGTTTGGGTTGTGTTTTGTTATTTGGGAGATTGAAGGCTAACCCTATTGTCTGGCCTAGCTGGGAGTTAGTCGATAAACCGTGGGATTGTCTATCACCCCGTGTGGCCACCTGCTGAGCTCCCCTCTCCTGTTCTCAGCGGGGAGCCAACTGGGCCGTGGGACGTGCCGGACCTCCCCAAACACCTCGGGGTGCAGCCAGGAGTTTACCCTGGGCGGTGCCCAGTCAAGATTTTAGTAGACTATTCTATCCCCTCGGACCCAGTTGTTTTTGAAGACTCTTTTGCTAGTTTTTTTAATATAAAGTCTTCTTTTGTACTGTTCCTGGCCTCTGGATATTGTCTGGGTGACTTCTGATTGGCTCCTCAACAGTATCCGCTTAGATGGTGGGGGCGGTTGACAGGCCCTAGGTCCGCCCCTGCCCCTGATACATAGGGCTTTTGTCCCCCTCCACACAGAGTATGTGGGTAGTATCAGCTGCTTGAGGCTATAAGCCTTCGTCTAGCCCTGGGAGTCAATAGAATAACAATTAGGGATGAGATTGCTCCATTACACTTGCGGTATGTGCAGACCATGTGCAGGCAGCCATGTTTAACCAGCAGCAGACACACAGGAGGATGAATGTCTCCCTTGTTGGTTCTGTGTTTACGGTTCCCCTCTGTGTCAGGTCCAATAACCAGACAGAGAGACACTTCAGCAGGCCCCCGCCAGACACCAGGTTCTGGAAACAAACTTGGCTTCTCACAATGGAAAAAACAATCTCTAATAACGACTGTTTCCCTATGATAGTCATTAAAGTTTCCATGTTCTTGTCCAGATAGATAAACATGATGACGTTGAACCTAAACAGATCAGATCTGGTGACTGGGAAGGCCACTGCAGAACAGTGAAATCATTGTCATGTTCATGACACCTTGATGTGAGTCACCAGCACTTCAGGTATTTGTCATTGTCATTGTATTAGCAATTCTATTTTATGAACATAGTAGTATTTTGTAAAAGTGGTGTGTTGATAACAGTGGGCAATCATTTTAAATGTAGTGTCTTCTATTTTTATTACAGCTTTGATGCCCAGATGGGATGTGAAGAACTACACAAGTCCATTTAGATGCATTATGTACTGTAATGATAAATGCATAAACACAGACACAACATTAAAATTGTTTCCTTTTGCAATTTTTTCCATTGCCATTTTGTTTTCTCACTGCTGCAATGTCGACTGAAACTGAAGCCATAAGAATTTTACTCTCATGTACTTGTATACTGTAAAAAAATCATGAATCTTGAATTATTATTATATAGCAATTTATACAACAGTTAGTTCCGACCAAGTAATTTGATTGGACAAGAGGCATTCCATGAGTGCTGATATACAGTATAACAGCACTGGGACTTTTAACTATATGTATCACTCCGAAATGACCGTTAATACAAAGTAGCTAGCCTGCAGATGTTTGTGTTCAGGTTACTAGGCAACAGTCACATTTTTTGTTGACGGAGCCAAAATAAATGATTAAATAAACAAATAAATCATAATCTGTTGTCACTTACTGTTAACTAATAAATTGCGCTGTAGAACTGTTGTATAAAAGCAATATCACACTCGAGGTCATGCTGTTATACTGAATATCACACTCAAGGTTGTGCTGTTATACTGAATATCACACTCGAGGTTGTGCTGTTATACTGAATATCAGCACGGCTGTGATCCTCTTCTACTTGGCTTGCGGCCTCGTACCTACGACCCAATCACAGCCCTGCTGATATTCAGTATAACAGCACTCCCTCTCGTGTGATATTGCTTAATTAAACATGTCAGCCCTGCAAGTTTGTTTCCTGAGGGTTTGCTGACAACCCCACTGACAGATGACAGGTAGATAATGACAGGTAGTGTAATGGGGGAGTGGTTGTCTTGAGGGAGTGGTTAGGGGTGGAGTTAACCAGCTATTGTTCCCACCCATTACCTGCCTGTGAAAAGTGGCTGTGAAAACTTTGAGGTTGAATTTCTCTGTTCGTTGATTTGGGGGGTATTGACATTCAAATATGTACTTCAACCTTTTTTCAATGTATGACACATCATTTGAAAGTTTACAATCTGCCCTTTTATAATCTGGGAAAAACAGAAAAATGACCTTGCCCTTCTTGGGGACTTTTTCATCAGACCCTGTCACACACACACACACACACACACACACACACACACACACACACACACACACACAGTTCATAAGGAGCATGGGGGATACATTTCTGCATGGGTGTGAGTGTGTGTGTTTGTGTGTGTGTGTGTGTGTGTGTGTGTGTGTGTGTGTGTGTGTGTGTGTTTGTGTGTGTGTGTGTGTGTGTGTGTGTGTGTGTGTGTGTGTGTTAGGGCTTAAGAGACTGAACATAAAGGTATCACAACTCCAAGAAACATTTGATTTCAGATAAAGATCAGAAAGAGGAGAGGCAGGGAAACACTGCTCCATGGGCTGGATAAGAACACATTTGGCCACCTTGTCTTTCCAGGAGATTTATCCATTCATGCTAAATCTGGGGTTGCAACCCTGGTGACAGAATGATCTGGAACCTTCTCACTGACCTCTGTATCAAGTCAGAAACTGTATTTAGCCCCGTAGTTATTCAAGCCACTGTGGCTCTGAATCTGGAAGCGTCTCAGAAACGTCACCATCAGTTATTTCACAAAGAGTGTCTCTGAGCGCTGGATAGGCATTCAGTCAACTAAGGAGTTCTAGAACTCTCCATCTGAGGCACAAACCCTGTCTGCAGCACAGACATCCCTATTGGCTGAGGCACAACCCCTGTCTGCAGCACAGACATCCCTATTGGCTGAGGTACAAACCCTGTCTGCAGCACAGACATCCCTATTGGCTGAGGTACAAACCCTGTCTGCAGCACAGACATCCCTATTGGCTGAGGTACAAACCCTGTCCGCAGCACAGACATCCCTATTGGCTGAGGTACAACCCCTGTCTGCAGCACAGACATCCCTATTGGCTGAGGTACAAACCCTGTCTGCAGCACAGACATCCCTATTGGCTGAGGTACAAACCCTGTCCGCAGCACAGACATCCCTATTGGCTGAGGTACAACCTATTTTGATGGAAGCAGAGTAGGGCATTGAGGTTTAAGGCCGATTTAAAGTTCTGCGTCGAATTTACGTGCGTAGTTTACGTTCCCTACGTAAGGGCTCTCGCACTTTACACTTCTGAGTAGGCCGCGCTGCAATTACACCGTCACATCGCTAGGTGGCAGTGTGTTTTCTATGCCCCTGTGCTGTGCCTCTTCCGGTTAGGAAGTCAACGGAGCTCAAAGCTCAAAGTGGCATAATAGCGATCTTTTTGTTGTTATGCTTGTTGTAAATAAAAGTTCTATGATGCATTGAAATTACATTAAACTAAGATAATACGATGGTTATCATAATTTTTCAAATCTTTATTAATAAGTAATTACAGAAAAAGTAAATGACATTTCTATCATGGCTTCCGCATTTTGGCCGACGAGAGAGTCGGAATCTTGTCTGAATCATGTGCTACCAAGCGGACCAATCACAGAGCTTACGGGCTGACGCGTACTTAGATTTTTTTGAGAGGAGCGGGTCAAGGCTACGCACGGTCACGCGGGACTACGTAAGCTTACGCGTAGCCTACGGCGTCGACTTTACGCAGAACTTTAAACCGGCCTTTAGCTACGACCATTGTACGCCAGACGCCAGTGCTCAAACCACAACACCAGATATTAGAAATGCATTGTTTTGGCCATCGCAGATTTTCAAATAACTATCAGTATTTATTAAAAGAGATGAACAAATTATAATAAAAGAGGGCCTTATTGGAGTAGTTTTGGAATTATAACCTAACATTGTAGTACACATTTCTGTCATTTTACTGACACTTTGTCCAGTAAGACTAAAGCTAAATGAATGCTACTGAATGAGTGCTGCAAGAGAAAGGTAACAACTAAATGACACAGAGGGACATAGGCAGAATTCGCACCATAATTAACTCTTTCATTACAGCGCATAGCTTTTGAACAAATGTGGTAGACCCACAGTGGTAATTGGGTTACGACTGTTAACTGTTATTCATATACAGTATATGAGAAAGACACAGCAGTCCTGTGTGTGAGTATGCTAGACTAAGCTTCATGCTGTAATGTGTTCCTTCCCACCAAGAAGTCACTGAGATGAGTGAAGCAACAATTGACAGAGCTTTTGTTGCATCTTTAATTACGGGTCCCTGTTGTCTTCAGATGAGCAGCTTTCAGTCTGATCTATTTTCCTTGTTTCTCTGAAATGAGCCCTGACCTCCATTTCATGGCGTTCTATCCCCACTCTAGGAGATGGAGAGGCGGTCGCTTCAATAGAGTTTGTGTGCACATTCTATCTAGAGTCAACATATGTGTTATGTTACTAACATAATTCATAGTAGGTAGTCCAGCGGGCTCTGTATATTCTGTAAGCTCGGCTCTGTAAACATCCTGTGAAATTGCATCTAAAGGGCTCTGCACACAGCGTGTGATTCTGTTGCGCGTCAACATTCCATTTTGAAGTTTGAATGGAAGTCTATGAGAACATCGCATTTCAACACACACGGCGCCGTGTGTGTTGAAATGCGATGTTCTCATAGACTTCCATTCAAACTTCAAAATGGAATGTTGACGTGCAACAGAATCGCACGCTGTGTTCAGAGCCCTTGAGTGTGTTGGTTTGTGTGCCTTGGTTGCTTAGGTCTAATGTAAGCTTGTGAGGTCAACCCCCCCCCTTCACTCCTCCCCTCTCTCGCCCTCTCTCTCTCTCTGCTTTGGCTGTTGATCTGCCTTGCAGATTGACATACTGTTTCTACCGTACCTCCAGTGAGATCACGGCTGTGCCAGATGAGATGATCTACAGCATGCAGCTGTCCAGCCTCATCACCCTTAGTGGCACAGCCCGGCTGCTTGCAGCCCAGGAGCAACAACAGTCTTTCACAAGACATCTAGTCAGGCCGACACTACCTGTGACAACCAGCCAGACCGCTGCAGGGGGGGAGTGTTTCGTAAAGATTTCTGTTCTCTGAATAACTTTGCTACAAGGCTTTTCTCTCCACTTTGGCGGTCTTTGAAGACGCTGCTAGGTGTTCTAGCCTCACAGAAGAGACATCCTACTTCATTTGGAATTAAAACTAAAAGTCTCAGAGACTATGGAAATGGATGAGGGGAAATAATGCAAATAGAGTAAGCATGGCTCTCCCTCCCTCTGAAAATAGTTTCGTTTTTGTCTAAACTGCCATAAATTGCTATATCGTAGCGGATGTTACGCTAGGCCTTTCATACAAGGCTCTGTGCCGGTTCTGGTTCCTGAACCTGTAATATATATATATATATATACTGTAATAATATAATGGTCTTATTCTTATCAGGTGACATTGAAAACATGGCTGCTCACTCCCTTTGCGAGCCCCCAGACACCGGAGGAAAATCCAGTATAATTTAGCGCATGGCCGGGCAAGGTCCGTTGTGGAGCGCAATATAGGCATGTTGAAGGGGAGATGGCGTTGCCTTGACAGTTTCATTACGAACCAAAAGTCTTTTTAGCGCTAGCAAAACTATTACCTGTCAACAGTGACTCTGAGGAAGATGCAAGTGGAAATGTCAGTCACTCTGTTCCTCTGCAGTAAATGTGCAGATTGTATGAGGGCTCCGGTGTCTTGCTTTGGCTAGTCTAATGGAAGTGCCCAGGTAATAGTTTCACTATAGTTTTCCTCTACTGCTGAGCACCAAAACCCTCGGATCTTAAACTTGGCTGAAGCGCGTTGGACATTTTGCTCTGTTTGTATTTATTTATCTGAAGCGCGTTTTTCAGCACTGCTCGTGGAAAGTGTTGGAGCAGGAAGGACAGGGCTTAATCATTTGAAAATGGCGGCTCTGTCAAACCCGACAACAATGTCATTTTGAATCCGGTTAACCGCGGTTTTGTTCGGTAACGGTTTATCGGTTAAAAAAATGGAAACCTACCTTCTTCTTCTTCTTTCTCTCTCTCCTCCTTTGTCTCCCTCCATCTCATCCCTTAGGTCAGTGTCTTCTTTGTGTCCTCTCTAGAGCTTATGTATCGTGTTACAGTGTCCTTTCATTAAGCTATAGTGAATGTGGAATGCACACAAAAAGCTGTTGTGAGGAGCAGTACTATAGGTATCTGTCTACGCCTCTGTCTCCACAGGAGGAAGGTGTTAGGTGAAGGATTTAGTTACATGAGTATTGTATTCTATTCATTGCCACTGGTAATCCAGCATAGTTCTCAGGTAGATGAGTGTCCAGTGGAAACAGATATGGGGTTATTGAAAGCCTGGATGAAATATTATACCATACGCAGTTGAAAGGCTACTTTAGTACCAACAGCCAAAACGGACCTTCCTATCAGAGGAACAGCTAGACAATAGCAGCGTCCTGTTTTACAAATAAAACAAATAAAGAATGTCTGTTTTTTGACGTTCCCTAAAGGTGATTTGTTATTTTCTAATTTATTTGGTTTAGTATAAGCTAATGCGAGCTGCGAGAGTAATGAGTAATTATGGCGTGTTTATCCCCATAACTCGGAAACAACTAATCTGCCCTGAACAGCCTTGGACAAAAATAATGAAATTAATTACGTGCATTAAGGGTACAGGACTGCGAGAGAAAGGTAGAAATGTAATTATCCACACAGAGGCAGACACCTCCACACTGAGTTTTTGCCCTTAGATGCTGTATGTCTCTCTCTCTCTCTCTCTCTCTCTCTCTCTCTCTCTCTCTCTCTCTCTCTCTCTCTCTCTCTCTCTCTCTCTCTCTCTCTCTCTCTCTCTCTCTCTCTCTCTCTCTCTCTCTCTCTCTCTCTCTCTCTCTCTCTCTCTTTCTCCCTCTCTCAGCTTTTGATTGCAGCGCAACATCATCAACAGCTGGCACATGAACTAAGCCCCAAAACAGGGAAACAGACAGGTAGCCTCAAGGTCAGAGAGGCTGGCCAGTGATTGCAATGTTGCCGGTTCGATCTTCAGTGCCGACGGGAGAGTGTGAGCCGGATGTCAGCTGGTGACTGGAGGGTTGCTGGCATCATAACTACATTTCCTACCTGTGCCCTTGGGCAAGGCTTCTAACCTCTACCTTCTCCAGGGCTGGACTGTCTGTGGCTCACCCTGTGCTCTGACCTCTGTCTGTGTTTGTAAAAACTATGTGTGTGTGTATCTTTGGGGGGGTATGCAACGAATGGAGAATAAATTGACCTTAATCTTAATA
This sequence comes from Nansenia antarctica, assembly GCF_963989245.1. Lineage (NCBI taxonomy): Eukaryota > Metazoa > Chordata > Actinopteri > Argentiniformes > Microstomatidae > Nansenia > Nansenia antarctica. The sequence continues at coordinate 14,191,516 of NC_137687.1, read as the reverse complement.
ATAACCAACAATAATAACAACATAATAACACGGGTTACCCTGCACTGCACTTGGACACTGCTGTATTGTGGTAACTGACTTGTGTGGTTAGGTTCCACAGAAGAGAATCAGAACGAGCACGAGAGTACAGTAAACTACCGTAGCTATGTGGACCCATTTGCTCCAGGGGTTTACTGTCAGGGTAGTAGCAGGATGTAGAAGCAGCGTATTGTTAGAGGCCAGATTTATGCTGAAACACGACTCTGTTGAACAGCCATTGTTCTCATTTCCACACTGTTCTCGTCAGGTTGAGGGCTGACTTTAGGGAATAGCGACTCTGCTTACACTGTCGTACCTGTTCTCAGAGAATACAGTACGACTTTTCTTAAAAACGCCAGTGTTGCCACAGTTACTTTGAAAAAGTATTCTAATTACTGATTACTCCTTTAAAAAGTAATCTAGTTACTTTACTGATTACTTGATTTTAAAAGTAACTAAGTTAGATTACTAGTTACTTTTTTAGTTACTATTGGCAGCTGCCTAGGCACCCGACCCCCCCCCCCCCCCCCCGCAACATAAAAATGAAAACTGGTTTTGCCAAAACTCACTTTATTTTAACAGTAACTTAAATTACATAATTAAACTGTCATCCTTTGCTGACACAAACTCAAAATAATCCTTATATTTCCAGCTATTTAACGCATATCTCTGTTCTCGCTCCATTGTGTAGGCTACGCTTCTGTTTACACTGTGCAATCAGCGTGGTGATACACGTGAGCGATTCTGCTGCAACCTCGTGTTGAAAACGTGAGCACTGACGTCACTCCCCAAGACGCGAGAAAAGCAAACAAATGTTGTTTACTATCGAACATTACAAAGAAATACTGCATTTAGCCTAAGTTATGAGGTAGTAACGCAATAGTAACGCACAGTCACTTGAATAAGTAACTTTAATCCGATTACTGATTTGGAAATAGTATCGCGTTAGAATACTCGTTACTGAAAAAAGTATTCAGATTAGAGTAACGCGTTACTTAGTAACGCGTTACCGGCATCACTGAAAAACACACACACACACACACACACACACACACTCACTTGTTCTCTCGCTCTCTCACTAACCCCCCTCGTCTTTGTGTTGCCATGCATTCACCTCCTAGCCGCCTCGACCACGTACCTCACGCATACAACATTCATTTAACCGCCTCATAACTCAAACACGTTTTTAATGATAAATTGATACTAACTCATTTGCCCCTCTCAGTCTCACGCTCGCTTCACTCACTCACACAACCCCCTCCCTCCTCCCTTCCCCCCTCCTCCCCTCCTCCTCTACCTCCCTTCCTCCTCTACCTCCCCTCCTCCCCTACCTCCCTTCCTCCTCTACCTCCCCTCCTCCCCTCCTCCTCTACCTCCCTTCCTCCTCTACCTCCCCTCCTCCCTACACCCTACCTCCCCTACCTCCCCTCCTCCTCCTACCCTCCCCCTACCTCCCCTCCTCCCCTACCTCCCCCTCCTCCCCTACCTCCCCTCCTCCCCTCCTCCCCTCCTCCCCTACCTCCCCCTCCTCCCCTCCTCCCCTCCTCCCCCTCCTCCTCTACCTCCCCTACCTCCCCTCCTCCCCCTACCTCCCCTCCTCCCCTCCTCCCCTACCTCCCCTACCTCCCCTCCTCCCCTACCTCCCTTCCTCCCCTCCTCCCCTCCCTCCCCTCCTCCCCTCCTCCCTCCTCCTCCCCTACCTCCCTTCCTCCCCCTCCTCCTCTACCTCCCCTCCTCCCCTCCTCCCCTCCTCCCCTTCCTCCCCTCCTCCCCTCCTCCCCTCCTCCCCTCCTCCCCCTCCTCCTCTACCTCCCTTCCTCCCCTCCTCCCCTACCTCCCCTCCTCCCCCTCCTCCCCTACCTCCCCTACCTCCCCTCCTCCTCTACCTCCCTTCCCCCTCCTCCTCTACCTCCCCTCCTCCCCTCCTCCCCTCCTCCCCTTCCTCCCCTCCTCCCCTTCCTCCCCTCCTCCCCTCCTCCTCTACCTCCCCTCCTCCTCTACCTCCCCTCCTCCCCTCCTCCCCTACCTCCCCTACCTCCCCTCCTCCCTACCTCCCCTCCTCCCCTCCTCCCCTCCTCCTCTACCTCCCCTCCTCCCCTACCTCCCCTCCTCCTCTACCTCCCCTCCTCCCCTACCTCCCCTCCTCCCCTCCTCCCCCACCTCCCCTCCTCCCCTCCTCCTCTACCTCCCCTCCTCCCCTACCTCCCCTCCTCCTCTACCTACCCTCCTCCCCTCCTCCCCTCCTCCCCCACCTCCCCTCCTCCCCTCCTCCCCTACCTCCCCTCCTCCCCTCCTCCTCTACCTCCCCTCCTCCCCTACCTCCCCTCCTCCCCTCCTCCCTCCTCCTCCCCCTCCTCCCCTCCTCCCCTCCTCCCCTCCTCCCCTCCTCCCTACCTCCCCTCCTCCTCTACCTCCCCTCCTCCTCTACCTCCCCTCCTCCCCTCCTCCTCTACCTCCCCTCCTCCCCTCCTCCCCTACCTCCCCTCCTCCCCTACCTCCCCTCCTCCCCTCCTCCCCTCCTCCTCTACCTCCCCTCCTCCCCTCCTCCCCTACCTCCCCTCCTCCCCTCCTCCCCTCCTCCTCTACCTCCCCTCCTCCCCTCCTCCCTCTCCTCCCCTCCTCCCCTCCTCCCTCTACCTCCCCTCCTCCCCTCCTCCCCTACCTCCCTCCTCCCCTCCTCCCCTACCTCCCCTCCTCCCCTCCTCCCCCTCCTCCTCTACCTCCCCTCCTCCCCTACCTCCCCTCCTCCCCTCCTCCCCTCCTCCCCTCCTCCTCTACCTCCCCTCCTCCCCTACCTCCCCTACCTCCCCTCCTCCCCTACCTCCCCTCCTCCTCTACCTCCCCTCCTCCCCTACCTCCCCTCCTCCCCTCCTCCCTCCTCCTCTACCTCCCCTCCTCCCCTCCTCCCCTACCTCCCCTACCTCCCCTCCTCCCCTCCTCCTCTACCTCCCCTCCTCCCCTACCTCCCCTCCTCCTCTACCTCCCCTCCTCCTCTACCTCCCCTCCTCCCCTCCTCCCCTACCTCCCCTCCTCCCCTCCTCCCCTCCTCCTCTACCTCCCCTCCTCCCCTCCTCCCCTCCTCCCCTACCTCCCCTCCTCCTCTACCTCCCCCTTCCTCCCCTCCTCCCCTCCTCCTCTACCTCCCCTCCTCCCCTACCTCCCCCTCCTCCACCCTCCCTCCCCTCCTCCTCTACCTCCCCTCCTCCCC
>NC_137687.1:14165692-14188090 GCF_963989245.1 Nansenia antarctica | reverse complement strand
TAATCCTTATATTTCCAGCTATTTAACGCATATCTCTGTTCTCGCTCCATTGTGTAGGCTACGCTTCTGTTTACACTGTGCAATCAGCGTGGTGATACACGTGAGCGATTCTGCTGCAACCTCGTGTTGAAAACGTGAGCACTGACGTCACTCCCCAAGACGCGAGAAAAGCAAACAAATGTTTGTTTACTATCGAACATTACAAAGAAATACTGCATTTAGCCTAAGTTATGAGGTAGTAACGCAATAGTAACGCACAGTCACTTGAATAAGTAACTTTAATCCGATTACTGATTTGGAAATAGTATCGCGTTAGAATACTCGTTACTGAAAAAAGTATTCAGATTAGAGTAACGCGTTACTTAGTAACGCGTTACCGGCATCACTGAAAAACACACACACACACACACACACACACACTCACTTGTTCTCTCGCTCTCTCACTAACCCCCTCGTCTTTGTGTTGCCATGCATTCACCTCCTAGCCGCCTCGACCACGTACCTCACGCATACAACATTCATTTAACCGCCTCATAACTCAAACACGTTTTTAATGATAAATTGATACTAACTCATTTGCCCCTCTCAGTCTCACGCTCGCTCACTCACTCACACACAACCCCCTCCCTCCCTTCTCCCTCTCCCCTCCTCCTCTACCTCCCTTCCTCCTCTACCTCCCCTCCTCCCCTACCTCCCTTCCTCCTCTACCTCCCCTCCTCCCCTCCTCCTCTACCTCCCTTCCTCCTCTACCTCCCCTCCTCCCCTACCTCCCTTCCTCCCCTACCTCCCCTCCTCCCTAACCTCCCCTACCTCCCCTCCTCCCCTACCTCCCCTCCTCCCCTACCTCCCCTCCTCCCCTCCTCCCTCCTCCCCTACCTCCCCCCTCCCCTCCTCCCCTCCTCCCCACCTCCTCTACCTCCCCTACCTCCCCTCCTCCCCTACCTCCCCTCCTCCCCTCCACCCTACCTCCCCTACCTCCCCTCCTCCCCACCTCCCTACCTCCCCTCCTCCCCTCCCTCCCCACCTCCCCACCACCCCTCCTCCCCTACCTCCCTTCCTCCCTCCTCCTCAACCACCCCTCCTCCCCTCCTCCCCACCTCCCCTTCCTCCCCTCCTCCCCTCCACCCCTCCCTCCTCTACCTCCCCCTCCTCCTCACCACCCTTCCCCCTCCACCCCTACCTCCCCTCCACCCCACCTCCCCTACCACCCCTACCACCCCACCTCCTCAACCTCCCTTCCACCCCACCACCACTACCACCCCACCTCCCCACCACCCCTCCTCCCCTTCCACCCCACCTCCAACCTCCCCCCACCTCCCCTCCTCCCACCTCCCCACCTCCACTACCTCCCACCTCCCCACCTCCCCAACCTCCCCACCACCCCACCACCCCTACCACCCCTCCTCCCCTCCCCCCACCACCTCTACCTCCCCTCCACCCCTACCTCCCCCCTCCTCTACCTCCCACCACCCCTACCTCCCCTCCACCCCTCCTCCCCCACCTCCCCACCACCCCACCTCCTCAACCACCCCACCACCCCAACCTCCCCACCACCTCTACCTACCCCCACCCCACCTCCCCACCTCCCCCCACCACCCACCTCCCCTCCTCCCCTACCTCCCCTCCACCCCTCCTCCTCTACCTCCCCCCCTCCCCTACCTCCCCACCTCCCCTCCTCCACTACCACCCCTCCTCCCCTACCACCCCTCCTCCCCTCCACCCCTCCTCCACTACCACCCCTCCACACTACCTCCCCACCTCCACTACCTCACCCCACCCTCCTCTACCTCCCCACCCCTCCTCCCCAACCTCCCCACCTCCCCTACCTCCCCACCTACCCTCCTCCCCTCCTCCTCTACCTCCCCCCACACCTCCACCCCTACCTCCCCTCCTCCCCACCTCCCCCTCCTCCCTACCTCCCCTCCTCCCCTCCTCCCACCACCCCACCTCCCCACCTCCTCTACCTCCCCTCCTCCCCTCCTCCCCTACCTCCCCTCCTCCCCTCCTCCCCTACCTCCCCTCCTCCCTCCTCCCCTCCTCCACTACCTCCCCACCTCCCCTACCTCCCCTCCTCCCCTCCTCCCCTCCTCCCCTCCTCCTCTACCTCCCCTCCTCCCTACCTCCCCTACCTCCCCTCCTCCCCTACCCTCCCCTCCTCCTCTACCTCCCCTCCTCCCCTACCTCCCCCTCCTCCCCTCCTCCCCTCCTCCTCTACCTCCCCTCCTCCCCCTCCTCCCCTACCTCCCCTACCTCCCCTCCTCCCCTCTCCTCTACCTCCCCTCCTCCCAACCTACCTCCCCTCCTCCTCTACCTCCCCTCCTCCTCTACCTCCCCTCCTCCCCTCCTCCCCTACCTCCCCTCCTCCCCTCCTCCCCTCCTCCTCTACCTCCCCTCCTCCCCTCCTCCCCTCCTCCCCTACCTCCCCTCCTCCTCTACCTCCCCTTCCTCCCCTCCTCCCCTCCTCCTCTACCTCCCCTCCTCCCCTACCTCCCCTCCTCCCCTCCTCCCCTCCTCCTCTACCTCCCCTCCTCCCCTACCTCCCCCTCCTCCCCCTACCTCCCCTCCTCCCCCTCCTCCCCTCCTCCCCTCCTCCCCTACCTCCCCTCCTCCTCTACCTCCCCTACCTCCCCTCCTCCCCTCCTCCTCTACCTCCCCTCCTCCCCTACCTCCCCTCCTCCTCCTACCTCCCCTCCTCCCCTCCTCCCCTACCTCCCCTCCTCCCCTCCTCCCCTCCTCCTCTACCCTCCCCTCCTCCCTACCTCCCCTCCTCCTCTACCTCCCCTCCTCCCCTCCTCCCCTCCTCCTCTACCTCCCCTCCTCCCCTACCTCCCCTCCTCCTCTACCTCCCCTCCTCCCCTCCTCCCCTACCTCCCCTCCTCCTCTACCTCCCCTCCTCCCCTCCTCCTCTACCTCCCCTACCTCCTCTACTTCCCCTCCTCCCCTCCTCCCCTCCTCCTCTACCTCCCCTACCTCCCCTCCTCCTCTACCTCCCCTCCTCCCCTCCTCCCCTAACCTCCCCTCCTCCCCTCCTCCTCTACCTCCCCTACCTCCTCTACCTCCCCTCCTCCCCTACCTCCCCTCTTCCCCTACCTCCTCTACCTCCCCTCCTCCCCTACCTCCCCTCCTCCCCTACCTCCCCTCTTCCCCTACCTCCTCTACCTCCCCTCCTCCCCTACCTCCCCTACCTCCCCTACCTCCCCTACCTCCCCTCCTCCTCTACCTCCCCTCCTCCCCTACCTCCCCTCTTCCCCTACCTCCTCTACCTCCCTTCCTCCCCTTCCTCCCCTACCTCCCCCACCTCCCCTCATCCCCTCCTCCGTTACCTCCCCTCCTCCCCTCCCTCCCCTTCCTCCCCAACCTCCCCTCCCTCCCCTCCTCCTGCCTGGCCTGCAGCACGTGCAACAGGGTGGGGTAATCGCGGACCACTTGACCCTGGCGGACAGAGGCTGGGGGGGGGTGGGGGTTGACCCTGACGGACAGAGGCTGGGGGGGCGGGTGGGGGGTTGACCCTGACGGACAGAGGCTGGGGGGGGGGGTGGGGGGTTGACCCTGACGGACAGAGGCTGGGGGGGGGGGGGGGGTTGACCCTGACGGACAGAGGCTGGGGGGGGGGGGTGGGGGGTTGACCCTGACGGACAGAGGCTGGGAGGGGTGGGGGGGGTTGACCCTGACGGACAGAGGCTGGGGGGGGGGTGGGGGGTTGACCCTGACGGACAGAGGCTGGGAGGGGTGGGGGGGTTGACCCTGACGGACAGAGGCTGGGGGGGGTGGGGGGGTTGACCCTGACGGACAGAGGCTGGGGGGGGGGGGGGGGGGGGGGTTGACCCTGACGGACAGAGGCTGGGGGGGGTGGGGGGGTTGACCCTGACGGACAGAGGCTGGGGGGGTTGGGGGTGTTAATGGTCTCTTGGAGAGTGTGAGGACCTTTAGAGGTGCTAATGGGACTCTAACAGTTATGTATCACACAACACACTCACTCTCTCTCTCTCTCTCACATTCACACACACACACACACACACACACACACACACACACACACACACACACACACACACACAGACAGACACACCCCCACACACACACACTCAGACACACACACACACACACACACACACACACACACACACCTGTTAGTGCTAGTCATGTATCATTTCCCAAGTAAGCTCTCAGCTTCTTGGATACCAAGCCTACAGTATCCCACTAACGACAGTGGGCAGCAGGGTGGAGAGTTCTACCATCGCTGCCTTTGATGTGACCATACAGAAGATGGATGTGAGCGTGTGTTTGTTGATGTGAGAGTCTGTGCCTCTGTGGGTGTGTGTGTCTGATTATGTGCATCGTGTGCTTCATTAATGGGAGATGCAGTGGCATCTTACGCAACCATGAGGGTTATTGAACAGACTGGATGGAAGGTGAAGACTCACAACAAAGCCTTTTGAAGAACAGAAATATCTCTCCCTATTAACAAGCATGTGTAAATGGTTTCCCTACAGACCGCCTAGCCAGCTAGACAGCTTATCCAATATGGCAGCTACTGCTTACCGATACAGAACTGAACTGAAGAGCAGCTTTCTGCAGTTGCTTTCCTTTCAGATTGGTGGGGGGGGGGGGGGGGGGGGTGGGGGGACGACGACGACGACAGGGGGGGGGGGGGGTGGTGGGGGGACGACGACGACGACAAGCGAGTGATTGAATTAATGATGTTTTAGCACCTCTTAGCTGATTGAAGCCCACCTTACTGCCTCAGACAGCTTGTGTTTGTGTCTGCGCTGGCGCCAAATGGACCGGGGCCATCACCCATAGCAGCCGTTGCCATCGCTGTTGTCAGGGACCTGGACTGAGGCTGAGTGGTGAGTCAGGGGGTGTCAGGGTGAGGAGACGGAGCTCCGCTTACCTTTTGAATCCATCCATCTCTTTACTTTGCTTTCATTTAAACATCATGCATTTATAATCCATACATGGATGAAGCCATTTTCTCAGCTCAAAGTATCTCCTTTTCTCACTCCTATTACAAATACATAAATATACGTAAGTGACATTCGTCTCTCAGTAAATCTCTCTCTCGCTCCAGGATGTTGCACCAGAAAGAAGACTGACAGCTAGTCAGTGAACTAGCTGGCCTACTGTACAACACACACACACACACACACACGCACGCACGCACGCACGCACGCACGCACGCACGCACACACACACACACACACACCAGGGTTTCCGTTAGAAAAATTTGCCGTCGGACATCGTGTCCGGGAAGAATTCGATTTACCGGACAAACGTGATATATTCCGGTCATCATATTAAAATATATATATTTTTTTTTTTTCCAAAATCATATATTTTTTTCCTCCAAATCTAATGTTTGTCGCGGTGATTACTGTTGTGTAGCGGCCTATATATGCCATTTAATGTCTATTTCTCATCCGATACGATTAGATGCGAGCTATATAATATATAATAATATAACATGATTTGACGCATGCGCGCTATGCCATGCGTCAAATCCAGCGCTGAACGGGTCCAGCGCTGAACGGGCGCCTCACTGGGAACTGAACAGACAGCATCGATCAATGAACGGACTCCACATTACGTTAACTGAAGTTTGTTAAATTGTTTGGGATTAATGTGAGTTTTCTATTTTCTCTTTACAGTTTTACCCTTTTTTTTTTTTTAAATCAATAAAACAACGTCATTTCTATAAGTCTCGCTGGTTGGGAAGGCATTTCGTTTAGCTCGGGAGTATGACAATGGGAAGAACATAACTGTTTATTGAGAAACAATTGATAGGCAGTCTGGGATACGTATATAAAGAAATACCACAATGTCTAGATGTATAACATTTTATTGAACAGTAACAGTGCAAGCATGTAGGCTACGGGGAACAGGGATTTTGGTCAGTAGGTCCTTTGTACAGAGGGCGTTTCTCTCCGACAACGCGTTCCCAGGTACCATGGAAGTCATAGGTAGTCCAGCACACTGACAGAGAGACAGACAGACAGACAGACAGACAGACAGACAGACAGACAGACAGGCAGACAGACAGATAGACAGACAGACAGACAGACAGACAGTCAGCTTACTTCTACCCTTTTGAGTGGAATTACTCCTTTAATTAGCTGTTAGCCATCTCAAAGCCCCCTGAGTTGCTCGTCAACACTGAGAATAGACCACATTATAGAAACCAAAACACCGTTTTTTTAAATCCACAGGGAATAACCGAGAGTGTAAGGAAAGGCACACCCAGCGCTGTCAGTGGTGGGGAGACTTGAAGTGGCTTTGCTTGATTTCCATCACAGATTCAAGGATTGAAACACTGATGAAAATAGGGAGTAATAGTGATGGGATTATTTTAGATTATTTTAGATTAGATTAGATTAGATTAGGTGAGATTCAACTTTATTGTCATTGCAGAGTACAAGTACCAGACAACAAAATGCAGTTTAGCATCTAACCAGAAGTGCAAATAGTGATATAAAAACAAACACTTAACTTTCGGGGAAACTGCTAAAATAAAATAAATTAAATAAATTTAAAAAGAAAGCGACTATTAGCACCGCCGAATGACAACAAACGTATGAGTAATGAGTAAAACAATGTCACTTTTATAGTATGTTGTTTAACTTGCCGTTCGGTCGCCATGGCTCTGGTGTGTGTAGCAGCTTCAGCTAGCTGGCTGGAAACTTCTAGGGGTGCGTTCGTAAACACGCTCTGAGAGCGCCGGAGCGCACGCTGGCTTCGATGTCACAGAGCGACCGAGTCGTTCGATTGGACGAGAGGCGTTCCGCGAGTGCTGATCGGATTTCCAGAGCGTGTTTACGAACGCACCCAGCCAGCTTTAGCGAATTGTATTCAAAGGGAATTATTTTCACCGGACAATATGTCCGACGACTTTTCAATTTGTCGGACTTCACCAAATTTTACCGGACAAAGACCGGCAATTGCCGGTTAACGGAAACCCAGACACACACACACACACACACACACACACACACACACACACACACACACACACACACAGACAGAGTGCCACCTGCCGTGCCATTTTCAACCACTGCTGAGATACAATTTTCTTTTATGTGTCAGCTGGTGAAGTGCGTTTTGTACAGCAGATGTAGTTTTTACTTTATTTTGATCAGATATTCAAGGTAGAACCATATCCTCTTCCTCAATGGACCAGCTTCCACAGGCTAATATGTATAATATTTATTTACAACTAGCTAGCCAAATAAAAAATTAAAACTCAGTAGGATATGAGCCAATGTTTTACACCATCGGTCTCTCTCTGTCTCAGGTCTCTGGCGCTGTGGTTCGATGCACAGCAGGACGTAAGTGTTCAAACATCAATGGGATCAATGGGGAGATGGATCACGCCTGGGGACACATTACACACAGCTCACAGTCGCCGTCAATTAGCTAAACATGCAGATGATTGATTTAGGAGGCGATGAACCCGCTGGCGAACTGGCGAACTGGAGACAGAAAGAGAGTGAAGAGGAAAGAGAGAGCAAGAGAGAGAGAGAGCGGGAAAGAGGGAAAGAGGAGGGAGGGATAGTGTGTTCATAGAATTAGGACGAGGGGCAGGAAGCCGCCCCGGAGCTGCCATATCAACAGACCCTGACACATCCCAGGACCAAACAAAAGGATTCCTCACTACACTAATCTGAGTTAATCCAAATTAAGTTAAAAAGACCAAGCTACTTGGCATTGTGCTGGATGCTAAACTCACATGGACTGAACATATTATGTTGATATTGATCATATTGCAACTAAAATGGGTAAGAGCATTGCCGTAACAAGGAAATGTTCGAAGTATGTAACATCAAACACTCTGAACCAAGTGATTCAAGCTTTAGTTTTGTCACACCTTGAGTACTGTCCAGTCATTTGGTCGTCTGCTGCTAAGAAAGATCTGAGAAAACTCCACATCGCTCAAAACAAAGCTGCTAGATTAGCTCGGCACTGTTCAATGCGCACAAATGTTTTGGAAATGCATAGACATCTGGCATGGCTTCCTGTAGGAGATAGATCCAGTCTTCTGATCTTCTTCAGGAATGTCATAAATGACAAGAAACCACAGTATACCTTTCTGACCAAGTAGTGTATATCAGAAATGAAAATAACTATCTGACCAGACAGGCCATTTCAGGATATCTGTTACCACCTAGACCTAGGACAAATCTCTTACCACCTAGACCTAGGACACATCTCTTACCACCTAGACCTAGGACACATCTCTTACCACCTAGACCTAGGACACATCTCTTACCACCTAGACCTAGGACACATCTCTTACCACCTAGACCTAGGACACATCTACTACCACCTAGACCTAGGACACATCTACTACCACCTAGACCTAGGACAAATCTCTTACCACCTAGACCTAGGACACATCTCTTACCACCTAGACCTAGGACAAATCTACTCAAATCTACTGTAGTTTACAGAGCCATTACAGGATGGAACTCTTTACCCAAGCATGTTAGTAAAACTAATTCTAGAGGCACTTTCAAGAAAACAATAAAAGAGCACTTAATACAATGAACTCTGAATGGACAGTAGATGATTTATCTTGTTTGCTGATCTGTTGTATTTCATTTATTTTCTTTGGTTTTTATAAATGTTTTTATTTTATTCCTTTCTTTTGGTGATGTACGTACAGTGGGGGAAATAAGTATAAGTAATGATTTTGTAAGTTTGCCCACTTACAAAGAAATGAACGGTCTATAATTGTAATTATATTATAATATATATAATTAATACATGGCATTAGCTAATGGGGATCTTAATAAACAAACAAATTCTTACCGAGTATAACAAAGACGTACCGATAATAATGTAATAACATTTCTGAACCAATAACGTAATTACTTTTTCCGCATAATGTAATAAGTTATTACATTATTGATTGATTAATACATTATTCGCTGGGTAAAAATTATTTCTAAATGTAATAACTGAAGCCAATAATGTAATAATATACGTATAACAGTTTATAACAGTTTGATTTACTGGCTAGAAGGTGTCACACTTCCTCGTTCAAATAGCTGCTCAAAAACTTGACCACACACACACGCACACACACACACAGACACACAGACACACACACACACACACACACACACACACAGACACACACACACACACACACACACACACAGACACACACACACACACACACACACACACATACACACACACACACACACACACACACACACACACACACACACACACACACACACCTACTCTCTCTCTCTAGGAATTATGACTTTATGTCTTTGTTTGTGGTAGGCCTACCTGATGGTGGAACTTATATCTAACCCTGAAGGCAATGCTGGTGATAAGTCTAACCCTAACCCTAAGTTACACAAACAAATAGTTGTATTTTGTATTAATTAAAGTATATTTTCTCAGAGTTAGGACTAAGATTCAGCGGTCAGGATTGGTCAGGTTTCTGACCAGCTATTTGAAAGAAGCAGCAGTAAGGGTTATATAAGTAAATAAATTCATTCTGTAACAAAAGTATATTGGTACACTATTGGCTCCAATTCTTACATTTTTAATTCGTTTTTTTTACCCCAGCTAATAATGTACGGTAATAACTTAACTTATTACATGATGCGCACAAAGCTTATTGTTTCATAAAATATGTTACATTACTGGCCAGCTATTACATTATCGACTTTTATCACATTACAAACTGAAAAATTAGTAATACGTTTTTGGTTATTACATTAACAGTATTACAGTAATATAAGTTATTACATTAACAGTATTACAGTATTGGTTGCTACAACATTGCGTGATTCTCAAGCGTCTTTCTGCATTCTAGAACGTGGAAAACGGAACCGCAACAGTTTAAAACACTCCCTTCTCTGGACGCCCCCTCGGTCTTCCAACGTTTACTTCTTGTAGAGACAAACGCTGCTATAAATACCACAGGACACGGCGGCCCACCCCTCTGTTTAAGGGAACCATTCAGGACACACCAACCTTCCATACAGGATGGTTTATTTAATTTAGTCTGGACGGATTGGGGTAGTGTTTGTTGGGGGGTAGTGTGGTGGGCTGTTTGAGGGAGACAGAGCCCAGGTGGATTGGGGTAGTGTTTGTTGGGGGTAGTGTGGTGGGCTGTCTGAGGGAGACAGAGCCCAGGTGGCGGGGGGTATTTGCCATTATTTGATTTCCATCAGGGTGGACCAGATGGCGTCACCTGGTGTTGATCTTGGCCTGGGCTCTTGCCAAGCCTGATTCCCCACAGGGGCCGAGAGGACGGGGATGTTAAACACGCCGCTCCCCCCCCAGCTCTCCTCCTCCATGGCGACACAGGGATTATGTTTGTGCCGAGCCACGCTAGCTATGCAGGAGGAGCCAGGCTGGATCTGAGAGGAGCCAGAGGGAGAGACATGCTGGCAAGCAAGCAGAACAGAACAGACCAACACAACCGACAGCTCTGCCTCGGTGTCATGGGCAGATTTCAGCCTTCTAACTCTCTCTCTCTCCCAGCAAACCATCTGTGTTTGTTACCTTTCACTGCCAGTGGGGATGATTTGTACTGTAATAAAACCACCATTTTCATCTCGCTCTTATGGACCCTGTCTGCTCCCTCTGCTAACTCTCAGCCCACTCACGGCTGCTCACCTCTCTCTATATGTCTCTTTTCCCCGGTAAGAGCATCCTCTGATCCTCTTTGCTTGATGTTGCAGGACACTATTACCCATGCTGCACCGGGAGCAGCTCATCTCCGTGTCCATGCTGAGGGGTAAATTAGAGATGAGTATGGTGTCTGGGTCTCTGGCCTGACCCCATAGCCCTGCAGACAGGTACATACAGCGTACATCCTCCCTCCCCACCTCAGGTCGTTCCCACACACTTGTTCGTGTTGACGGGAGCCAGATTTACATGCTGGGTCAAACATGTACTTGATTCGCCCTGGGCAGACTGATCCTGGACCTGCGCTTGTCTCAGGCCTGCATGCTCCTCTGTAGCTGGCTCTGATCAGCTGCTGATGGGAGTCCTGGGAGGGCTATGTGTGGTAGTGGGGGGGTGTATTCTCCCACCTGCTTCTTCCCATGTCTTAGTATAGCCCAGCTCACAGCCAAGCTGGAGAAGTAGGGATGGGGGCAGAGGGTGGGGGGGGTGGGGGGTGGGGAGAGGGTGTGTGTGTTGAAAGGATATCAGGCCTCTACTCTCTGGCAAGCACGTCTTTGATTGACTAAAGACTGAGATGGGATGGAAAGAAAGAAAGGAAAAAGAAGAAGAAGAAGAAAGAACTCAATAAACTGTCCTACTCCTGTGCGCTATAACTGACGGAGTTATTTAAAATAGAAAGCAATGATGTACGCGGCTCGACTGCTGATGCGATCCAGTATCCAGGTAATTAATACGCCGGATCGTCTTCTACAGGTTTATGATGGCCTGCAACCCTACCGCTATAGAATGGTGTGTACTGTATAGGATGGCGTGTACTGTATAGGAATGGCGTGTACTGTATAGGATGGCGTGTACTGTATAGGATGGCGTGTACTGTATGGAATGGTGTGTACTGTATGGAATGGCGTGTACTGTATAGGATGGCGTGTACTGTATAGAATGGTGTGTACTGTATAGAATGGCGTGTACTGTATAGGATGGCGTGTACTGTATGGAATGGTGTGTACTGTATAGAATGGCGTGTACTGTATAGAATGGCGTGTACTGTATGGAATGGTGTGTACTGTATAGAATGGCGTGTACTGTATAGGATGGCGTGTACTGTATGGAATGGTGTGTACTGTATAGAATGGCGTGTACTGTATAGAATGGCGTGTACTGTATAGGATGGCGTGTACTGTATAGAATGGCGTGTACTGTATGGGATGGCGTGTACTGTATAGAATGGTGTGTACTGTATAGAATGGCGTGTACTGTATAGGATGGCGTGTACTGTATAGGATGGTGTGTACTGTATAGGATGGTGTGTACTGTATAGGATGGTGTGTACTGTATAGGATGGTGTGTACTGTATGCATATTTCATCAGAAGGTGTTATCTATCCATCCTCAGCCATCCGTACTTATCCATCTCTCTATCCCTCAATCCTTCTTAAAGTGGGCTCTGCAGACTTCCAAGCCTACTACTCCTTTGTTCCTCAAATCGGCGCCACTTTCCATGAGTGAGGATTCTGCAGTAGAGGATTTGAGTGGAACCAACACTCTTCCTTTATCCCTTTCTCTCTGGACACGGAGAGATACATACTGTATGTGTGATTTCCTCCTGTGCTTACAGTGCACTTGCATGCTCCTCGTTCCTCTGTCTCTCTCTCTCTCTCTCTCTCGCTCGCTCTGTCTCACAAACACATTGTAGGCACGCATTACACACACACACACACACACACACACACACACACACACACACAATTGAACTGTTGTCTATTTTCCGGGGAAGGAGAGCAGGTGTCGGGTTTGATAGAAGCCTTATCAAAAACATAATTGATTTTCACACATTTTAACGTGTGTCTCCACTCTTAGCTTCCTGCTATGGTGAGAATGCATTTGACAGAATCTCCAGAACAGACAGGAAACTCGGTGGATGATGAAATGGTCCATTCAGACCTTACAAACCGGCACACTCATACACCTACTGCCCTCAACACATTCTAGTCTTTGTCTAGGCCGGGCATCACCTTCAGCCTCACATTCAGCCTCTGCACATCTCAGAAAAAAAAGATGAATGAAAGATGAAAGAGAGAATGACGAGAACACTGCTAAGAGCCAAGTTCATACTGTACCATACACCTGCCCATATTGTATTAGAACTATTTGCTATACTGTATCTATACGGTTTACTGTACACTGTATATACACTGTCACCTACTCTAAGTGTAGCTACTGCACCAGAGGGCTCTCAGTGCTATGCTATTAGCTAGTTTGACCCTGTTTGAACCGGATGCCAAACCAATGGCCAGTCTGTCTCGGAATCTTTACTTCAGCCCGATTGCTCTCCTCACCCTGCGGACCGGGCTGTTTAGCATTTGCGTGGTTTAATGATATGCTGAGCAGCAGTTGTTCTAAGACCGTTGTTCATTACTAAATGTCAGTACCTCCTGTTGTACCAGCCAGGTATCAACCAGGTCTCGGGGTGGTAAAAGGGTAGCCCCTCGGCCCCGAGCCTGGTGGAGTGGTGAGGAAACAACAACCCATACGCCACAGTACCTCCTGTTGTGTTCTCCCTCCTCCCCCTCCTCCGTCTTGTGTTGGTCCTGGCTCCTCCCCCTCCTCCGTCTTGTGTTGGTCCTGGCTCCTCCCCCTCCTCAGTCTTGTGCTGGTCCTGGCTCCTCCCCCTCCTCAGTCTTGTGTTGGTCCTGGCTCCTCCCCCTCCTCCGTCTTGTGTTGGTCCTGGCTCCTCCCCCTCCTCAGTCTTGTGTTGGTCCTGGCTCCTCCCCCTCCTCCGTCTTGTGCTGGTCCTGGCTCCTCCCCCTCCTCAGTCTTGTGCTGGTCCTGGCTCCTCCCCCTCCTCAGTCTTGTGTTGGTCCTGGCTCCTCCCCCTCCTCAGTCTTGTGTTGGTCCTGGCTCCTCCCCCTCCTCAGTCTTGTGTTGGTCCTGGCTCCTCCCCCTCCTCAGTCTTGTGTTGGTCCTGGCTCCTCCCCCTCCTCAGTCTTGTGTTGGTCCTGGCTCCTCCCCCTCCTCAGTCTTGTGCTGTTCCTAGCTCCTCCCCCTCCCCAGTCTTGTGTTGGTCGTGTCCTGCTCCTCCAGGCCAGTGGGTTTCCCTGGCGCCCCCCTGGCACCCTGTCTTCTAACTGAGCTCTTCCGCTATGTGTGCTGTCCATGAACATTTGAAATCTTCCCCCCGGGAAAAGCGTCTAGAACCGTCCAGTCAGGTCATGCCAAGAGTCAAATAGCAGCTTTCTTCTTCATTGTTTTTGATTTGGTATTGTTGGTTTTTGAAACACTTATGGACATACTGACTTCAGCAGTGCATGTTACTTTATGTGACTTTCTCTGCGGTCTTCCAGTCAGATCTGTGCAGCTCATGGCAAGAGAGAGATTTACATGACATGCATGCCACCAACATAAGAGGATGCTGAGGCTGTACTAGGGCTGTGTATGTATGGTCCATGGTAATATTATTTTTATCTTGCTGTTTTGATGGTGACTTGATATACACTTTCCAGATTTCCCTTTTTGTTAGTGGGTAAGGTACGTTCTTCCAACAGGGCGACCTTTAAACATACCCAGGATTCACAATCCATTAGTGATTATCACCCCAATCACACAAGGAGGAGGGAGGCAATTTTCTGAGCGGGGGGAGACTCTACTTCACAGGGTTAAGAGCGACTAGACATGCTCCAGAGAGAAAATCACTCAGCCCCATTGTGCGGACTAAATCAAAAACCACTGCCTCATCCATCTCTCTACACTGACTCGAGGTAGGGGACCAGGATGGGGGGGGGGGGGGGGGGGACTGGAGTGTGATTGTGAGTGTGTGTCTCTGTGTGTGTGAGTGGGGAAGGGGGGGGGGGGCAGCGTCTAGGAAGCATCTTGGAGGAGGAAAGCAGATGAACCACAACACCTCTTAAAAGCCTCAAGCCTTTGTGAACATCTCTCCAACCTCTTCACTTCAATAAATCACCAAGAGCTCTTTCTAGCTTTGCATGGTTTATTTCATACACACCTCCTGTTCACCATGACAGAATCATGCTCGGATAATAAATGGGAGAATGGGAAAGTCAAATTTCAGCACTTAGTGTTAGTTAGTGTTTCTGGTACCTATGCACACGATGTGCTAGGGGGGCAAATCAGGCACTGAAGGAAAGTGTATGTTTACCAAAATCATAATGTTTTAGACCCATGTAGAGTGGATTAATTATTCACTACACTCAATCGTTATTTTAGTATTTTGGCCCTCAGAGGTTTGGCCTCAAAGGACATTAGCACTCGCACATCGTACATCGCCTGGGATTTTGTAATATTTTTAATTCTTTATTTATATTTGAGATATTCAGTCTCTCACTGTTAAAATAAACCTACCATTAAAATTATAGACTGTTAATTTCTTTGTCAGTGGGCAAACTTACAAAATCGTCAGGGGATCAAATACTTATTTCCCCCACTGTATGTATACAATACAATTGTCTGTATGTATAATGTTGCCAATTGTTCAAATATGATATTTGTGTCGGACCCCAGGAAGACTAGCTAATGTAAGTATGTATGTAAGTATGCATTAGCTAATAGGTTCCTAATAAACAAACAAACAAACACTGCAGCGTGACTAAAATCTGCTGCACTGTGTTTTGTTTTCACTCTTGGAATGATTAGCTGATTAGTCTCAGCTGACTTTAGGGGCCTTGCTGGAATATAGGGTGGGAGGAGATCTGATATGGTATTTTGGATTTGTATACAATTCGGAGTACTTTGAATTAAATTCTTCTGGCTGGTAGCCAGTGTAGAGATCTCAGGATTTATGTAATGTGTTCAAATCTTTTTTTGTTAGGACCCTAGCAGAGGCATTTTGGATGAGCTGCAATTTACGAACAGCCCCTTTAGATAGGCATGTCAGTAGACCATTACAATAATCAAGTCTACTCTAAACAAATGCATGGATGAGCTTTTCAAGGTCTTGTTTGGAAATGAAACCTCTCATTCTTGTTATGTTTTTCAGGTGATAGTAGGCTGATTTAGTTATCGAGTTTATGTGGCTGTTAAAGTTTAGATCGGAGTCTAAAATATTTCAATTTCCAATATTTCTGACGTGTTTAGTTTGAAGAGAGAGAGAATCAAGTTTTTTTTATGATGTGTCCCAATGGAAGCATGTAGAGACTGAATAGAAGGGGGCCAAGGATTGATCCTTGGGGAACCCCACATGTAATTTTTATTTTGTCAGACACAAAGTTGCCAATGGAGACATAGTAGCTTCTGTCCTGTAGGTAGGATCTAAACCAGTTGGTGTTTACACAAATGTTTTGAGACCAAGGTGACTTTTTCAAGACTGTTCTGATTACAACATGTTCAGTTCAGTTATGTTTCTATAGTGGGGCGGTCCCTTTCATTGCATTGAGATAGTAGAGAAAGACAGGAAGGTAAGCAGGAGGAGGTATATCAGCAGTAATACTATTCAAGCTAGGGGTAGTGGTGGCCTAGTAGTGGATAGTGAGTTGGACTGGTGGTCATGAGTTCAAATCCCACCTGGGAACACCACCACTAGCGTGCCCTTGAGTAAGGCACTTAGCCCTAAATTACTCCAGGGAGACTGTCCCTGAAAGATTTGTTTAGAACAACATGCTAACTACACATAATTAGTTGATCACACACAGTCCTTGCTTGTGAACATGTCCTAAAACATACGTTTGTTTACAAGCCATGTATCAGTTATCCAATAGCCTACAAGTATTTAGTGATCCTAAAATTGTTGTTTGTTATATCGAGTGGGCTCTTCAACACTGGAACATGCAAAACAACGGAAAACACATTTTAAAAAAAAGAAACGCTTTTTGATCATTTGCGCGACTTGACAATTGTCGACATGCAAATCTTTTCACTAGACCGTGTCACTGGATAGTTTTTTTTTTTTTTACTTGTGTGTTCTCGGCTCATCCAGACACTTCAACCGAATTACCTTGTCTGTGTTGTTCCGTTCAAGTGAGCAAGCTCGTAGATATAGTAGAGATGAGTTCCAAACCGGGGGAAGAACAGGAAGTATTCTCAGTTTTTATAATATACGTTGACTTTTTTTAAATTTATTTTATTTTGGCAGTCCCACTCATATTTTTTCTTTTTTAATGACAGATATAGTAGAGATTATGACAGGAAGGATGGGAGAGAGAGAGAAGGGATGACATGCAGGATATGTCCGCGGCTGGAATCGAACCGGGGACCCTGCGGTACATGGTCAGCGCTTAATCCACTACGCCACCTAAGCTCCCCATTCGTTTACATTTGTAATAGTGGAAATAATAAATAGGTTTCATATCAACATGCGTATATAGCCCACAAAGATATAAGATGGCTATAGAATATATTTTTAAGTAATCCCATTCATGTCTACCTAAATGCTAGTCCAACAAAAACTGCACAACAAGTTGGACACAACCTTCCCTAACAGTACAACAAGTTTTTCTAGTTGTTCTAATGTTCAGCTATTGGAGCTAACATTCCCACCAACCCGAGGTATCTTGGATAGCTCTTTAGTTCTGTTCTGGCTCGGCAAGGACTTATGCTTGATGCAATGATAGCCAATAGGTTAACTTTCTCATGTACTAAGAAACTCTTAGGGTAGAGACGGTTGATTGTGCCAACTAAAGTTAATTTCTTTCCAGCAAGGTTTGGACAGAAGCAATTATAGCCTTGAATACATAAACCTCACGCAGAACCACTACTTCCATTAATTGCATAGACTTTCTTTGTTTTTGCAATCGTTTTTCGTTATAATTATAATTGCCTTATAATGGTGTGTTCCTTTTATCATTCTCATAAAAAATGGTGGGCTCAATTGAGGTAAATTAGTATTGGTGAGCTGTATTAGATTGATGAAAGTGTTGCACTGTGTAATATTTCAGCAATATTGGGATCATAATGTGTCATCTAAACAAAGTTCTCAATTAAATGTGATAATCCTAAACTTCTCTCACTTTGATTTCAGACTTAATAGAATTTCAAATATTGCTCATGCAACTCTGCCAGTGGACTCTGTGAGGCTCATTCCAATGGTCAATCTCACTTCGAAAATAGTCAAACTGCTCAAACAGGAAGAAAAGTGGCATATTTAATTTGTCAGCCTGACGGAAATTGGCTTCTGGAAGAAAACAAATGGCGGACACATGGATTGGTGATGCCAATTCGTCGGAGGAAGATTGAGGGCCCGGTCTGGAGATAGCTCCCATCTCCATAAATCATGCTGACAATTGACTGGGACCACTAGAGAGGGAGGTCTGTTATAAACACTGTCTGAAGACGGCTTGATACGGGACTCTTCTCCTCAGTCTCAGACAGCTGATATGGGTCTGCGGTGGCTTGTGAAGGGAGAGGACGGACTGATAGGGTTTCTCTCCCTCTCTATCTCCCTCTCCCTCCCTATCTGTCTCTCCCTCTCTCTGGGGAGGTAGAGTCATTAGGAGTCTCAGTCAGGCCGTTCAGAGTGCTGTGTTTATGCAGGTTCCAGCAGATGTTGATCCCTGCATTGAACACATGACAGATATAGCCGACAGCTGAACAGACAGATCTACAGCCCAGCTTGCAGCAGGCACCCACTACTCTCTCTCCTCCCCCTCCCTCTCTCACTCTTCATTCCTCTTACCTACACCTGTACTCTTATTGCACCACCTTCCTAACCTCATACCACATTGTGAAAAAACCTATAAAACCATAAGGCTTTGTGTCAGGAATTGATAAGATTGTAATATAATAGTAAACAGTGGAATTGAAAAGAGTACATTCCCGTACAATACAGAATAGAATAAAACAGAGCAGTGTAATTGGAGTGGCAGGGGGGGGGGGGGGGGGGGGGGGGGTAGACTCTGCTGCTGTAGTCATAGGAGAAGTCATTTACTAAACACCCAGCCATAAAAGGTGTTAAACTTTCAGCATTATAGTGACAGATTACATTGTCTACTAAGCAAATAAAGAATAAATAAAGACTTCCACTTTAAATAGTGTTGTGGAAATATGTGTATTTATGAATTATATACTTTCATATTATTGCACTTGTATGACTGTTTAACAGGTTAACAACAATCATGTTACAACATATGAGTTAACTTAATAAATACAGCTTTTCACTTACTGCTTGATGATGAGGATGATGGTGATGATATGTCATTTGATAAACACTTTTTCAGATACAATCCACACACCAGTGGAACATTTGTATAGATTCTTGTTGTTAGCATTCATGATGCAGCACATTTGGAGTGTAAACTACACTGCCTAACTACTTCCCTGCCGACCTTTCTGTGTCCCCTAACAAGGAAATAAATGAGCATTTCAGGCGTAGTCATTATTAATATATTCCACTATTACATATATAATGCATATGTTCCTTTGCCTTCCTCTAATGCTGTTGTTTTGTTCTTGAAATATTTAAAGCCATTGGACAACTGCTAACTTGACATTTCACCTCCACAAGTCCATGAGATGACTACCCTCCTCTGTCTTACAGTGTATTGGTAGATTGTTAAACACTGTAGACCAATAGATTCAAGACCGATAGTTATTACATGACAAAAACAATGTTTTAAGTTAGATATTCTGAGTTGTCAAAAGACAGGAAATTAAATTGTGCAACATACCTCAATAGTTGACCTATGTAGGGTTTTCAGCCCACTCAACACATACTGTGGGTGGCTCTAGTAGTTGTGTTGGGCTACTGTACTTCAAACAGCAGAGCACTGGGCATGTTGTTTAGGATTCACATCTTCTCTCAAACTGCCTATTACTTCCTCTTTAGAGAGGTTATATACATTATAGTGGACTGCTTTCAGAAGATTTGCATTTTGTTGATAAAAATGTTTACACAAACGCCTTCTACAGTCTATACGTCTCTGAGTGTAGCTTTCTGCCATGCATTTCATTTATATTGTGAATAACTCAGGCTTTTATTCGGTTGATATCAATCACTGGGATTACCTCATGGGAGTTGTGTAGGGTGCATATTGAACATATAACATTGTGCATATCACAACCTTGTTAATATAGGAACACTGAGAGGTAGGTCGACTCCATTAATACTACAGTTTGTGCACTTGCTTAGGAGTGGGAGGACCAGGTTAATCTTCAGCTATAGAGATGTGAGCTACTGTATAACCCCAGTTCACTACAACATCTTTATTCCAGCACATTGCTGCTAAAATACCTGATCCAAGTAACAAGGGTCTTGGAAGATAGTAAACCCAGCTGGTGAGTTCACATCTGTATTCACATTATATGAAGCCAGTAACAGGAGTCAGTAGCATCTCTCTAGCAAAAATGTATCCTGTTCTTTTAGTTAAAAGAAGTAACACGAATGATAAAGGTACATAAAAAAAAAACAAGTGTAAATAGTGATCACTAATTATTTATGGATATTGCTTCTGTGTGAAGTAAATCAAGAGTGTTGTATAACTGGTGGTGGGGTGTGAAGGGGTGCATCTTTACTTTGCAATACAGTTGGTTATGTTGTCATTAGTTGACACTGTAACCTAGTTGGTCATGTCATCATTAGTTTACACTGTAACCTAGTTGAGAACAAGTCAATCATATAGTTTGCTTGGATGGAGCTCCAAAAAACTGTTTTTTTCCCTTCCATTTTCATTAATGTTGCAAGATATCAAAGGCAACAACTCTCTGCCAAATAGTCCTCCCTGTAGGAAAATGCATAAAACAATGCACATAACAATAAGCAGCTACTCTACTGATACTGTATGTGGGTGGAGGTTTCTTGGGATGTAATATCCGAATAGATTGCGAGCACATTCTCCCATCGCTCCGTCCAGTTTAATCCAAGCCAGGACTGCTCATCTGAAATCATCCAGACCTCCATAAGAGGTGTGAGAACACGGTGATTTGGAGGTCTGGCTACGCAAGACTAGTTTACACTGTGACCTTAATCAACAAAATGCAAACTTAAACAGGCTTCTTCTTCTGAAAGTAATCTGCTCAATCTGTTAGCATTATAATGTCTTCCAAACGTTATGTTTCCACATCTGGCTGATTTAGTATCATACTTTCTGACTGCCTAACTATGATCCTAAAATAACTTGTATGAGAGTGTAACCACATACAACTTCACATGTCTGTGCAATGTTTTGCTTTAACATTATCTTATAGTTATCTTCCATTGTCTCTTTGTGGTTGGCATAAGACAGTGAATAAACATACTTTTACCTTTATATAGACGCAGACTTAGACTGCTATTTACACACAACGAACACTAGTTGGCCGCTTGTAAATTAGCCTGCTTCCTACACAGAAAAACTGCAAAATAGCTTCATACTAGCTTATCCTGATGTGATTTCGAAAATGTAAGGATACTGGGTGGTAGAACGCACATATCTAGGAAAATCAAAGGAGGTTCATATCAAAGGAGGTTCATATCAAAGGAGGTTCATATAAAAAAAGACTTAGTGACACTGACAACACTGATAATGTTGATGAATATGACTTTATAGATGTAAACCCACTCAGTTTTTGGGGAACTAACCTTATGTACACGTTTTAAGTTAAACATCAATGCTAACTGGTAAGTAAGTAAGTAAGTAAAGCTTTATTTATATAGCACCTTTCATACAAGAAATGCAGCTCAAAGTGCTTTAATAAGCAGTCTTCTAATCTATAAGACCAGTACCAGAGCAGTTGATCCTTCACGCCTGCTACCTAAACATGGATTCTTGTAACCAGTACCACAGAGCCCATGCTCTGTCCCCCCCGCCCTTCCCCAATCTCCCTCATTCCTTCCACCCCCACAATCAACTTGGCTTCCCCTCTTCAATAGAAGGTGTAGGTTACAGGATCTCAAAGAGAGGAAGGAGGGGAGGTGAGTTTTGTTGGTGATTCTGGTAGAGGGGGGGGGGGGGGGGGAGAAATCTTTCTCAGCCAGCACTGGGGAAGACTGAGATCAAACGTCCCAGCAGTGAGGGAGAGGCCCAGATGCCCCCCCCCCCCTCCACAGCCCCCCCCGCCCCCCCGCCCCCCCCCCCAGCCCATCAAACGGTGAGGTTCTACACGGGGGATTCAGGCTTAGGGTGAAAGAAGAAATGGGCTCTGACAAGAACTGTCTCTTCTGCTCTGTGCCTTCTCTCTTCTATCTTCTATTCTTTGGTTATTTTGTGTTTTTCCATGTCAGTCATTACATTCTCCCCTTTCACTATAAGTCTACCATGTATTTTCGGCTATCGATTGCACAGAATATGAAAAAAAAAGTTTTAAGGGGAATTTAGAAAGTTTCTCGGTATGGAGTTCCTGTACTGCAGTAGACCTACTTGATCTATGTGAACTTACATACTGGCGGTAACATTTCCAGCTAATGGGCTCCAAAAACTTGCAACCCATACGCAGATGATGAGGGTGATAACTGCAGTGAGGGGAGTTACTTGTGTATACGTATATGTTTGTGTGTGTGTGTGTGTGTGTGTGTGTGTGTGTGTGTGTGTGTGTGTGTGTACTGAGTGATCGCTCTGCACCTGAGTTCTTCCTTTCCTTTCATCCCTGTGTCTGTGGCAAGCTGCCATCAGCCCCTATCATTTAACACACTACACCTGTTGGGACGAATCTGATACCTGAAGATGATGGATGGGAGTTCAAAGAGGAGACTGCTCAGAGGAAACTTTTCCAGAGGTCACATTTCAGAGGCAATCTAGCTACACACACACATGCATTTATGCACACACACACACACACACACACACACACACACACACACACACACTCACGCATACACTAACACACT
>NC_137687.1:14158192-14163192 GCF_963989245.1 Nansenia antarctica | reverse complement strand
CGCCTCGTGGTATCCTACTGTCGAAAACAACAGCCTTGGAGCCCTGCAGTCATTCAATTAACTATTGACAGCCCTATCGATTTCAACACAATTTGAGCTCCTCAGATCCTTGAATAAATGCAGACCGTTAGATCAGCTTTCTACCTGAGAGAACCAGCCATTGGTCGACAGTAAGAAACCCGAAAAGGACCCTGTGGCCTGTGCCACTGCAGATTCTGT
Organism: Nansenia antarctica; assembly: GCF_963989245.1. NCBI lineage: Eukaryota > Metazoa > Chordata > Actinopteri > Argentiniformes > Microstomatidae > Nansenia > Nansenia antarctica. The sequence continues at coordinate 14,162,973 of NC_137687.1, read as the reverse complement.
TGTGACGACCCTCTCCCCCCCCCCCTGCCTGTTACCTGGTTACCTGTGTGTGTATGTTTGATCTATCCTAGCAGGTACCGGAGGTGGGACGGCAGAGGTGGTCTGGCTTATTGGCAGCACCTGGGCTGGGTCTTTAAAGTCTCTGTGGAAGCCATGTGCTGTCCGCCCTGAGACACCTTAGTGTTTGGTTGCCGTTTGACTTTGGTTACTTTGGCCCCATACAACATTACACTTCCACACTCTTCCACTCACCTACACTACTGACTTTACTGAATGCACACATTAGATCTGTCTTTATGTTATCCTTTTTGGTTAATAAACACTTTGATCATTGACTTGGTTGTGTTCATTTCCCTCTTTTTGTCCTGACCGTACGGCCCGGTTTGTGACACTGTGCATTTCTCATTTGGGTAATTGAATTCTCTATTGCCTATTTCCCTCTTGATAGTTATTTATTTTAGCTGGACTATATTGTTTAAATATTCAATCATCCGCCCCGCGGTGGTGTAGCGGTCTACGCACTGGCCGCTAGTGCATGCTGCCCACCGGGGCCAGGGTTCGTATCCCGGCTCGCCAGATCCAGATATGGCCGAGGCACACGGGAAGCGGCATATTGGCCGGCCGCTTCCGAGGGGGGTATAGGAGTATTTCTGGACTAGGATCCGTCGCGCAACACCGCCCCCGGGGTGCCGGAATAACGGTACTGGGCTCGAGGAGCCAGTCAGCCTAGTCTGCCTGGCGCCCTCCTCTGGGACTGCCGGCCACGGGGTCGTGCGGCGGATCCCATGCAATAGGCAGGGGATAATTGGATGCTAAATTGGGTTAAGATTGGCTACCAAATTGGGTGAAAAAGGGATAAAATCTGAAAAACAAATTTAAAAAAAAAAAAAATATTCAATCATCCAACTATTTCCCTTTTTTTGTGTGTTTTCATACCTTTGTATTCTCTTTGATAGATTAACTAATGAATTAACCATACATGGAATTTAAGAAGAGATTAGAATTCAGTTGGAGCATCTCTGAAGAGAAAAATGTATTACAAAGAATATGATTCCATTATGCATCAGTAGATGAACCCTATCTATCCTTTTTTTTTTTTTTTTTACCGTGGTTAACTAAGAAATAAATAAATGAACAAATAAATAACAGAATTTACACAAAACTATCCATATTGGTGATACACATTGATGATTAAAACTGTACCCTACATGGCATGTGTTGATGTAATAATAATAATAATAATAATAATAATAATAATAATAATAATATCCTAGATTTATATAGCGCCTTGCTCAAACCCAAGGACGCTATGAAGAGCTAGAGAGAGCGAAAGAGAGCGAGCGAGAAAGACAAGGGGAGAGAGAGTGGTGCGGCCGAGAGAGCGTCGATGCTTAATGAATTCGGTCACAGCGCCCCACAATGACATCTTTATCCACAGGGGGACGAGGCGAGGGGCTTGGCACAGCCGGGTGGGTTTCAGAGAGGGGGGAAAATAGAAATCCCAGTGTCCCCTGTTGGCTTTCCCTCATGTCAGCTGCCTTGGTTACAGAGTTGCTGCCAGTGAGCCCCGGTACTCCAGTCCTCTCTCTCTCTCTCTCTCTCTTTCTCTCTCTCTCTCTGTCTCTCTGTCTTTCTCTCTCTCTGTCTTTCTCTCTCTCTCTCTCTCTCTCTCTCTCTCCCTCTCTCTCTCTCTCTCTCTCTCTGTCTTTCTCTCTCTCTCTCTTTCACTCTCTCTCTATCTGTCTTTCTCTCTCTGTCTTTCTCTCTCTCTCTCTTTCACTCTCTCTCTATCTGTCTTTCTCTCTCTGTCTTTCTCTCTCTCTTTCTTTCTCTCTCTCTCTCTCTCTCTCTCTCTCTCTGTCTTTCTCTCTCTCTTTCTTTCTCTCTCTCTCTCTCTTTCTTTATCTCTCTCTCTCTCTCTCTCTCTCTCTCTCTCTCTGTCTTTCTCTCTCTCTTTCTTTCTCTCTCTCTCTCTCTTACTCTTGGCTCAAACATGCGCTCCTCTACTCCAACTAGACAGTATCTCATTAACAAACACGCAGCATTCTCCCTCTCTCTCTCCCCCCCCCCCCTCTGTCTCTCCCCCTCCCTCTCTCTCTCTCTCATCACTCTTTAAACTATTTATCTTTTCTCATACAGTACCCTCATTGCATGTGGCAGAGTCGACTACAACAACAATAACACTCACTCCTAGGTTACCCCCCACCCCAAAAGCCCACACAAACAGATGACTGGAAACAAACAGATCAGATTTGATAGAATGCATAATTATTCCTATTTTGAATGGGCAAAACCCCAGACATGGAGATAGAGATACTATATACAGTTGCTGCAAGATCTTTTTTCACAGATCCAAAACAAGTCTCAACTGCAGTAAAATAATAAGTAAATAGTAAATAAACACAAATCCTCCTACCTTGTGTCCCTCAGCCCAGACTCTCCACAATAACAGTCTTCAGAACCAGTCTGGAGAATTGAACTTCTTTTCTCGCACTGCTGTTTGTCCAATCTCTTCCTCTCTCTTCCTTGTCTTTTCTCTGCCTGTCTAGATTGACGTATTATTTAAAAGTGTGGATCCCCTGATGATCACTGAGTTCTGGTGAAAAGTCCAGCATACTCTGGAAAGAAACGAGTAAAGAGAAAAGAGATGGAGGGAATAAATCAGCTCACACCTCCTGGTCACCTCCGCTCCTTTACGCTGCTCCGTCTAGTGCTTAGGGTGAGTGAGTGTGAAACAAAGTCATCTTCAGGTGAAAATAACCTTCCCCTCTCTCTCTCTCTCTCTCTCTCTCTCTCTCTCTCTCTCTCTCTCTCTCTGTCTCTCTCTCTCTGTCCTGGATGCTCTAACCTCGCACTGCTGTGCTGCACACAAAAGATGAAGTCCAGAGTCTCTCTCTCTCTCTCACTCTCTCTCTACCTCTGCTTGCTGTGCTGCCTACTCCAGCCAGTCTTGTGTCTCTGTTTCTCTCCCTCTCTCTCTCTCTCTCTCTCTCTCTCTCTCTCTCTCTCTCTCTCTCTCTCTCTCTCTCTCTCTCTCTCTCTCTCTCTCTCTCTCTCTCTCTCTCTCTCTCTCTCTCTCTCTCTCTCTGTGTCCCTCTCTCTCTCTGCCCTCCTCCCTTTCTCTTCAGTCCTGTCTTATGAATATTCTGACATGGCGAAAGCAGCTGAACCAGACAGAATTAACTCCTAGGTGCACATTTAGTTTTCCCTCCTCTTAGTCTGTCTTTTACTTGCTCCCATTGATCCTCTCTTCTCACTGCCCCCTAAATTGCACAGGCATCGACTTGCACCCTGTTTTCATGCTTGATTACAAGCAGGCAGTCTTCTGAACAGGTGAGTGACAAAAGGCAAGCGTTTACAATGACATACGTGATTAGAATGGCCCAACGGCTCAGCATAAATTGGTACATAAAATAACCACATCAGCACATTGAATATTCCTGAGCAAATATTTGCAATGAAACCCTTATTATCAATGATTAATTACACCTACATGAGTATCATTTACTGTAATGTAATACAGCCTCAACCAGAGTGATAAGATCATCATCCATCCAATAGCTGTTTTCAGCATGCAGTCCAAAATGACAGCACTCAACATTGGATGTGAATGGCAATTATCATTCCAGCTACGGTTTCCCACTGTCCTCATGACAGGCAACATGATTATGTTAACGGAACACCATCTGCGTCATGGCATATTACTGCACAGCACGTTGGCATAAACACAGTAATGAACGTAACAGTAATGAAAAACACACAGATTATGAGGGGGAGGGGTGATGAAATGATGATTGTCTGGATGTTGGTATTCTGATGAACACGGTAGAGCTGAGAGCACCGCTGCAGCAGGTTGGACCCGAGCCCACACATGGCCCTATAGATGATTGATTCCTTTGATTTTGCCTCAGGAGCTAGAAAGTTTGCACATCTCACTCCTACACCTATAAATCCCATGGATCAGCCAGTATACAGTAAACAGGATTTAACCCGTGGGAAAATATTTTGATAACACTTTATTATTACAGTTTGTATACGTTTATGTTGAAGACTGCATATTCTTTGTTGATTAATCCTAAAAAAACGTATATATATAATTTACTTCTATCTATCTACAGATGCCATGAAAAAACATTACTTGTCAAATTCAAAAGGAGTTTATGAGGGCTTTGTGGGTTTGTGTATTGCTTGGAGTGAAACAGTAGCAAAGCAATATTGCGACACAAACACATGAATGTGTTTCTAGCTGGTCCCAGTCAGACTGAAACAGACCCTGGGTTTTCTACTAGGTCTAGAGAGAAATTAAGTGGGCAGACCCATTCACATCGAACCCTCCCCAGAAACAACACAATGAATTCCAAAGTACACTCTTTGCTGTGAATGGGACTATATTTGTATACTTGTATTTCACATATTGTATTTTACACCGCCCACTACCACCTACCCTTATATTGTGATGTTAATCTTGCTAATCTATTGCTGATAACCAGTATTCATATCTATATTTATATTGTGCAATGTAGTACACCCTCTACACCTTGTCTTTTTTAAGTCATTGGTTGAAAATGTTACAGTATCTTTACATACCAACTTTATATTTTAAAATCCTTTATGAAGGTAATTTTAATTGAACGCTTATGATTTGAAGTGGCAATTTTCATTCCTTCAGTTAATTCCTGCAAACAACCCATTATGAGACATTTCCAACAACCACATGCTAATAAACTGGACTAAAAATGCTGATGTTTTTTCCTCCCTTGAGTTAATCCAGACGCATAGCA